>NC_140507.1:49833654-50083654 GCF_964339955.1 Pipistrellus hanaki
ATGATATTCAAAATCCTGACATTGTGCCAATACCTACAGACACTGTAAAATAGACCAGACTGTTTAAATCTATGGTTTGGAGCAATAAGAAATGAAAACTTAACACTGTGATCAAAATATATGAAAATAAAAGTGCTACCACTTGTGATGCAACCTGCAGATGCAAGTTCCTTGGGGTTACGGTGGGTTTGTTACCAAGGCATAAGGAGGAAGAAGCACATGGAGAAATGTTTCAGATTTGAAGAAAGGCTGGTACCTTTGGAAGGGTAGTTCCAGGGGGCACAGAAGAGGCCTTTGAGAGTTGGAGAGAACTGGAGACATGAAAAATAAAGCCTTGTGGGTAACAGAGGGTCGCATCATATGTGCCAACTGACAAAATCACACTTTGAAAACATGGTCAGCTTAGTCTCATTTCGAGGAGGGTAGAAACTGGGCCTATGCCCAGAGACCTTGGTATTTAAAAATAGTCAGGTGTCTGCTATATACAACATTCAATACAAAAATATTAGCGACTTAAAACTGGAAATCACATAGAAAGCTAAATGTAATTTTAATGAACTCCCTTTCACTTACAATTTACCTATTTGGTTTATAATAGGTACTGTGGCATCATAGAATGATATGTGGTCTTTGTCCTCAGTTCCTTTGTTCCCAGCTCCTAAAATGTTTGGAATTTCCTGAGTGACAGGGCAATAGAATTGTCTTATGCCCTAATGAGGTACCCTTGGCAGGCTCCTAGATAGCTTCAGGATGGGGCTGGTTATCAGAAAGACCAACCCTTCTTTAGAATTTAAAACCTGATATCAGATCCCCAAACTCTGGTAAGGGAGAGAAAGGGGAATGAGATTGACTTAATTAGCAATGGCCAATGATTTGATCACTCACGTCCACCTAATTAAACCTCCATAAAAATCCCTCCATGACAGGTTTTGTAGGGCTTTTGGGTTGGTGAACGAATTCATGTGCTGGATGGGGGGGGGGGGGGAGAAGACACACCCCAGTTTTATAGACCTGGTGCTCAAGACCTAGATGTTGTCCTCTGTAATTCTTCATCTGGTTCGTTTGTATGCTTTATAATAAACTAGTGAATGTAAGTTAAATTTCTTCCCAAGTTCTGTGAGCTTTTTGGCAAAGTATTGAACCTGAGGAGAGGCTCATGGGAACCCCTGATTTAGAGCCAATTGGTCAGAAGATTGGAAGTGCAGGTAGCCTAAGACTGACATCTGAAGTGGGGGCTGTCTCCTGGCATTGAGTCCTTCAGCTGTGAGGTCTGCACTGATTCCAGGTAGTTAGTGCCAGGACGGAATTGAATTGTTGGACATCTAGTAGGTGGCAGTGAAGTAGAAAAGAGATAGTGATAAAATACATATACTAGGTAGCAGGAGGAAACAGCATCTCTCAGATACTTTTATTATTATTAGTCTATAGAGAATTAAGTAAAACCAAATAGAAGGTGAATTGTACTCTGTAATTCCCAAGTCAAATGGCAATAATGGCGAGCAGACCTGAAACTTGACGGCATGTGTACTGGATATTTAATAAGAAACTTCAACCTTCCTTTCTCTGCATCATCTATAGAGTTTTGGTCCTATTCCCAAGATTAGAATGTAATTGTTGTATTTAGCTTGTAAATTTCAGGATCATTCTGAGGTCAAGCTTGTTAGGATGTTTCTATTGAAATGGATAACATTCCTAGACTGAGCTGTAATACTCCAAAATATTATGTGAGGAAGGAGGTTCAGGGTGTGTGCCCAACATACAAGCCCCACATGAAATAAATGTGTTACTTATTTTTACAGCAATTATGGCATGAATTCCAACCAATCAGTAAATATAGCTGTTTGAGACCTTCAACATCTTTTGAGATAAAATTTAAAGTAATGATTCACTCCCTCTGAGTCAAAATGTTTGATGACAATACAGAAGTTGAAGGACTTTCTGCTACAGAATTCCTCTTTATAAATTATACCATAGGTTTTATAGAAGTAAAAAAAATATCTGAATATCTGCTCTTTCTCAATTCAAATAAATATTCTGAAGCAAATATCATCCTCAGGTACTCTGTAGTAAAGAGTTCCTGAAATATTTATCAGATCTATCTTCTTTGAAGGAAAGAGCATGTCAGTTTTAGTCTACAATGTTGGTGTGAGATAACATTTTCTTCAACAGCTTCCCTATGGAGTAAGTATGGAATAAAGAGGACAATTTTTAACTTGTCATCTTCCAGTTGACAATGAATTATTAAATATAACACATAAATGTCAAAGTGAATCTCTTACGTGTAATGGATGATTTTAGAGGACTCTTTAAAAATTTAAAATTAAATCTATTGCAGTCCTATTCAGTCAACATGCTAACAAAAGGCTTTCATACAGCATGTTAATTATATATTTAAAGACTGAAACCTTTAGCATGCATATCTTTGAGTTACTAAGACTATTTCTACTCAAGGTATAAGCTAATAACATGTACTGAGTTGTCTAAATTTTATTCAGAATTAGTGAATGTATCTTAAAAGACAAAAAGTATGCTCATTAGTTGTGGTTTTACTTTAAGAGAGGTGAGGTGCTCATATAATTTTCGCCCTCCCTATTCTATACTGAACTTCAATCTGTAGCATATGCACTTTAAATGGGCACTGGAGATATGTGAATATGTGAACAGGTGGTGTTGTTAAAATTAAAACAACAGTCACCAGGGGCTTGAGGGCATGAGTGGGGGTGGGGTGGGGGATAATGGGGGGATAAGCACACATATGTAATACCTTAATCAATTAAAAAAGTTTAAAAAGGGTTTAGCAGTTGTCAATTCACTGTAGCATAACAACACAATGAAATGTATTTTTTTTGTTTGAATTGGAAGACATATGTAGATTTACCTATGACTACTCATGCCTATGTGCATTAATAGAATTAAAAATTTTATGTATATCAGTGAACACATGTAACTTCCACTATTTAAAAAAAAAGAAAGGTAGTGGTCTTCTGAAAGGCACATACAAAACAACAACAAAGCTAACTCCACAGCACTCTTTAGAACAGTGATTTTTATCTCATTAGCAATCTGTATGGTACTATATAAAGAAGGGAATTAAACTCTCTAAATAAGCTCTCAAAAAATGAACTTACCAAATTCAAGTTAATCCACAAACCATTTAATATTCACATATGTGCTTTTGCATGGCAGTAGAATTCTGAATGTAAGAAATAACAATATAATCTTGAAAATAACATTACACTACAGGTGATAAAAATTTCAAATCAAATACAAATTTAAAATCAGCCCTGGCCAGTGTGGCTTAGGTGGTTGAACGTCATCTCATGTACCCAGAGGTTGCTGGTTTGATTCTGGTTGGGGCAACTGCCCAAGTTATAGGTTCCATCCCCATTAGGAGGCCTGCAGGAGGCAGCCCATGACCATTGATGTTTCTCTCCCTCTCCCTTCCTCTTTCTCTAAAAACAAATAAAAACATTTTTAAAAAAATAAAGCTAGACCTTTCTTTTCTTTTCTTTTCTTTCTTTCTTTCTTTCTTTCTTTCTTTCTTTCTTTCTTTCTTTCTTTCTTTCTTTTAGATCTTTAAATTGATTTTTAGACAAAGAGGAAGGGAGAGGGAGAGGGAGAGTGAGAGAGAGAAACATTGGTGAGAGAGAGAAATATCAATAGACTATTTCCTGGATCCCCCCCTACCAGGGGATGAAGCACACAACACAGGTATGTGCCCTGACTAGGAATCAAACCAGCAACCTTTCCAGCATGAGATGATGCCTAAACCAACTAAGACACACTGGCCAGGGCAGGCTAGACCTTTCTTTAAAAATCTTGTAAAATACGCTGAAACCAGTTTGGCTCAGTGGATAGAGTGTCGGCCTGCGGACTGAAAGGTCTCAGGTTTGATTCTGGTCAAGGGCATGTACCTTGGTTGTGGGCACATCCCCAGTGGGGGGTGTGCAAGAGGCAGCTGATCAATGACTCTCTCTCATCGATATTTATAACTCTCTATCCCTCTCTCTTCCTCTCTGTAAAAAAAAAAAATCAATAAAATATATTTTAAAAAATCTTGTAAAAGCTTTCAGTTAAAATTATTATTATCTCTATGTAGTATGTATGCTACTCTAAGCAAATAAAGAGAATCTTATTTAAAAATACTCTATGCAAACCCCAGAAAAATTCTATACTTTCACTAGTTTTCACACAAAAAAAATAATACACAAAAAGAAACTATTTTCTTCAAGCATCCAATGCAATTATACAAAAATATCAGGGTAATAGGAATGGCTCAATCTCAATGAAAGATAGCTGGTTATATTTTCTTTTAATATACAGTACTTCTACTGACAACCAAATCTGGCAGCTTTTAAATGTATGCAAAACTCAACAAACATGAGTCAGGTTTTCATGAAGCTTTCCATCAAGTTTGGGCCATCTCCAGAATTCAATCTAATGTTAATGAAAGAATTATACTTTATCTAACATCAGGCACTCTTGCTTGGTCAAGCTTGCTGAAGTTTTTGCCTCTTTCAAAATGGCAAAAATATGTCTTTCCAATATGCGCTCATTTCATTAAATGACTAGTTTAATAACCAAGTCTTCGGACTTGATCAATCATGTTGAAATGTGTGTGTTCAGGACTATTTCAAAACTTTCCCAAAGAGTCCTTTGTCTTTCTTTTGAGGGAGAGAAAAACTGGGCTGGCTACAGCATGGTGAAAAATATGTTTTAAAAAATTGTATTACCATATTCTCTTTCATCAAATTTTATGAATCTCTCCATGTCAAGACACTGAATAATAGATATTTTTTAAAAGTGGCGTTTCCCACCAGATAACCCCAGTTTAAAACAGGATATCCTGGTCTCTCAATTGCCTGACAAGAACTCTTTTTTGGATGAAATAGACCATATGTTTTCCAGGATGGGAAACAAAGATATGAAGGATTCGGTGGGAACTTAGACATTCCCTACAAGGATGAAGGAAAGCACCGACGCATGGCTGAGCTGCACTCTCCAGGAGCATAACAGATTTAGGAAGTGATAATCCAAGCCACAGAGAAATATTTAGCTAGTGAACGGGAGAATTCATTTTCTAACCATGAAGCTATTTAACATTTAGTTCTGTGGAGCGAAAAGTTTATAGGGGAAATTCTTTGGCTTTCCTGCTGAGATAATTCCCTGAGGATGCCTCTTCAACTCTTATCTTAAAATACACCACTGAATCTTGGAATGGTAATGATTTCCATTGCTTTTATGGGGATTTGTCTTTTTCCCCCCAACTTTGAGTATGTGAATTATTTATTTCCCCAAAATAACTAGAAAAATATTCGAGGACATTATTTAACAAGTATTCCTTCATTCTGAGTTCATTTAGAAATAATATTTGCTTGGCAACATTGCATTCGTAATTATGAAAAGAATGACATTAATAAAATAAAATTGACTTACATACTCTAAGTACAAACATAATCATACCAGTGATGCACTTTCATTTAGTGTTGGTAACATGCAGTGTGCTTGTTATTACTAATCACTATCATAAGAATTTTATTTCTGAAGTTAACCACCATTTATCAAGTGCTTTCCACTTGATAAATGGTGGTTAACACACTAAGCACTATACTAGACATGAAGAATCAGAGACGATCAAGAAAAATATCTACAAAATACAGTATATTGTAACTACTAAGTTTTTTTTTAAATCTAAAGGTAATAAATAATCTTTTTATAATTAGGCATTTATTAAGTACCTAGTATGCTCCAGAAGCCATGGCTAATTGCTGAACATTGTAAAGTGAATACAAAAGACATGATTGCTGCCCCCATGGATCATATGTGTAGCATAAGAGGAAGATTGTTAAAAATAATTGCAATGAAATACAATAAATTCTACGGGGAAGTTGAGATTACTGATAGAGGAGTACAGAACTAGCCAACCAAAGCATTCGAGGTAATCAAGGAGTAAAGCCTTAGAGGAGGAAATGTCTAAATTGGGACCTAAAGAGCTATTAACAGTTTTAAGATCAAGGAGTGGAAAGGAGTATTCCAGGCAGAGAAAATATATGTGAAGATCCAGGAGAAGAGGAAGGACCAGAGGTAAGCTCAGTATGCTGAGTAAGAGTGGAAGTGACAAGAATTGAGGATAGGTAGAAGCAGGGCCAGATCATAAAGGACTTTGATCACTGCCTTAATGGGATTGGTCTTCATTTTAAGATGAATGAGGAATCATTTCAAGTTCTAAGTACAGGAACAATTTATCAAACTTATCCTTGGAAATATTACAGTGGCTGCACTATGGAGAATAGATTGAGTAGAAACCAAAGAGATCAATTAGGCTTTTGTAACATTAATTCAGCTAAGAATAATGATGGTCTGCACCAAGGCAGTGTGGGTGGAGAACAAAGATGAATTTTAAAGCTATTTAGAAGACACAATGGCAGTTCTAAGTGACTGGTAAATGTGAAAAGGAGAGAATGAAATATACGAGGTTAGACTAACCCTGCTAGTTTTTTGTTTGTTTGTTTGTTTGTTTGGCAACTAGTATGAAGTTGCCAATCTTATAAACAGGGAATTCCAAAGGAAGAACCACTTTAGAATGTGGGAATTGAGTTTTGGATAGAAATTGTCTAAGGAGCATGAGAGAAGACTAAATTAGAAGATCAAATTTGGGAGTCAGCAGTCTCTCAAATCAGCAGAGTGCGCTATCATAGAAGAATTATTAGAGATCTGCAACTCACTATTTTCCCCCTGGCTATAAGTTTGTACTGGGCCTATATTCAGGCCAACTCTAAAGTGTCAAAGAAGCAATGTCCACTCCCTAAAAGAATCCATCATCCAATGAAACATGGCAAACTAGTAGATAATTGCCTCAACTTGCTTGCATTTTTCTTTGCAGGTGTTTTTTACAGTGTCCTGGAGTTCCTAAGTTGAATAAAGACCCAGCTGTTCATGGTGTAGATAAACTTGCCAATTCAACTTTTTATTCCTGTATTCTCTGCTTCACTTTATCATACTTCCACTTCTGTTTTCTGAAGTCACCTTCAAAATTAACTACTTGCGTGCAAAACTGTATTTCAGGATATGCTTCTGAAGAAACTAAAACTTAGATAACTCGTACAAGAATTTGCTTTAGGAAAAAGTCTCTCAACAGAGTACTCTGGAACTCAATCATTCACCAATCAGATGGCAGTTAAGGACATAATTGCTGGTCATGGGTGGTTTTAGCACCCAATATTGCTTGAGAACCACAATTACTGAGGCTTTTGTGTGTGGTGAATTGGAATAGACCCAAATAGAAGGGAGTTCACTGTCTTGTGCAATAACTCTAATCTTAATGGTTATGGCGTCTATTTTAATTATAAGAATTGTGAGGTAGGTTGACAGTTGCAAACTGTGATAGATTGAAACCCCAGCACCAACAAGTTTCTACATTAAATTAAGAATTGGAGTAGATTTTTGAATGAGTTCTTGAAATCAGAACATTTGGGTGATATGTTTGAGAAACAAAATCTAGTAGATTCTCTGGAAATCATTAGTTTGGAAAAATGTCATCCTGACCCATTAATCAGGTGATTAGGAAGCCTGGTAATATAAATACCAGGCAAAAGAAGGTTCTGCAGCAGACATAGACTTCAATACAAACTATCATTCTGCTCAATCACATGACCTGGAAGATTCCATGTTATTAGAGGGGGTAACCATTGTGGATAAGGATACCATAAGGATTTGCTAGCAAACTCTGATACCAAAGTCATAATGTACTCCCCTAAATTCCTAGAGCAAAGCCATATTGCCTTTGAAAAATACTATTCGAGCCTGGCCAATGTGGCTCACCAATTGAGCGTTGACCCAGGAATCAAAAGGTCACCAGTTTGATTTCCAGGCTAGGTGCGTCCAGGAGGCAGCCAATCCATGATGTTCTTCCTTCATTGATATTTCCATTTCTCTATCCCTCTCACTTCCTCTCTCTTCAAAATCAACAAAAACATATACATCTCTCTCTCTCTCTCTCTCTCTCTCTCTCTCTCTCTCTCTCTCTCTCTCTTTCTCTCTCTCTCTCTCTCTCTCTCTCTCTCTCTCTCTCTCTCTCTATATATATATATATATATATATATATATATATATATATATATATATTTTTTTTTTTTTTAAAAAACTATTCAATGTTCAAAAAGTAACCTTGGCCAGCTATGATGCCTCCATAGAGTAACTATATATTGAAGCTTCTGATCATGAGCTGTATTAACAACCCTGTCAGGTTGATGGGCATAGCATCAATCTAACAAACAAAGCAAATGACATATTTAAAATTGGATTAAAACATGGCAAGAAGGCCAAAGTCAGTTACATGAACAGGTAGCTGACACTGCCATGTCACCAACTTCTATTGCACTTAGCTTACTCACTCTCTCTTTGCTCACATATATGATTTTGAGGAGGACTCCCTATTAACAATTTATGGAAAGAAACAAAATAAAATCTGTTGATTTTTTTCCCACAGGTGAGTTGGCTTAATGTGCCTGTGTTACTTACTAAGAAAAAATCTGGATTAGCAGGGAAAAAGTTGGCCATGAATAGGATAATAAAATGGGTGGCAAAATAGACTAATGATAAATACTAATAACAGTCTCAGGACCAACTGCAGTGGGACAGAATGTATCTTGTTCCACTAATCCTCCTGCTAGGAGCCCCTTTATTGGAAACTGTGACCAGCCAAAATTATTTAAATTGCAGAATAGATTAATTTTATATTTTGAGAAAATTACTGACTATATTCATGATTTATAAGACTTAAAATTTCTCTTCCTAAAGATTTTTGGAGGCGATTTATAAGTAGGGTTAAATTTATAGCCAAGGATATGTGCAAGTTGGCATTTTCAGTTGTCTTACAGCTTTCTAATGAAGATATGTGAGCATAGGTTCTAATATATAAATATTTAACGCATATATGTAAATTTTTAAGTTATTTGTTTTATAAAATTATATTAATATAAAAATCATTTCAATTTCCACATTGATGAAAAATCATATTATATGTTCAATTATTATAAAGCACACATTAAAAAAACTTTATATGGAACAGCTGAAAGATTAACTTAGCATGTAGATTCAAATCAGCTTTCATAGATAAACATAAGCTGATGAGATTTTTTAAAAATATATTTTATTGATTTTTTACAGAGAGGAAGAGAGAGGGATAGAGAGTTAGAAACATCGATGAGAGAGAATCATAGATCAGCTGCTTCCTGCACAACCCCCACCGGGGATGTGCCCACAACCAAGGCACATGCCCTTGACCGGAATCGAACCTGGGACCCTTCAGTCCGCAGGCCAACGTTCCATCCACTGAGCCAAACCGGTTTCGGCTGATGAGATATTTTTATAATTTAGTTTAGTGATGCATACAATAAGTAAAAAATTTAACCTGTTATTGTTAACACTGTAACAATTTGAATACTTGAAAACTCTCTTTGAAAGAAAATATCAATCACTACACTGTATTTTTAATTTCATATGAAAATTTGAAATATCAGAAAGGTTTTCCTAATCAATCCTGTATAATAAAAAGCTAATATACAAATCGACCAAACGATGGAATGACCAGTCGCTATGATGCGCACTGACCACCAGGGGGCAGATGCTCAATGCAGGGCCTGTCCCCTGGTGGTCAGTATGCTCCTGCAGGGGGAGTGCAGCTCAGCCAGAAGCCCTGAGCCAGGCTCATGGCTGGTGAGTACAGTGCTGGTGTCCGGTAGCAAGCTTAAGCTGTCAGTAGTACATCTCCTAAGGGCTCCTGGACAGCGTGAGAGGATGCAGGTTAGGTTGAGGGACCACCCGAGTGCAAGAATTTTGTGTACCAGGCCTCAGTATGATATATATTGTGCTAAATAGGTACATATGCATAGATATAAACATAAAGATACTTTTAATACATTTATATATATGCTCTTTAGGATAATAACTAATTTTAAGTTTTTCATGGTTAGAGGTATCTAAAACTCTTTGAAGTGATGCTGGGTCTCTAAGAATGTGCCTAGGACACACTCTGTTAAATAACTGGTTAGAACTAAACATTTTTTTTTAATGTGTGTCCAGTTACAGGATCTTTTGAAATCAAGAGTCTGCAAATAGTCACTCCATGATTCTGCCTCCATCTCCCAGCACAAATACCTCTGATCACATCACCTACCATTTGTTCCCTCTCTCTGGGTCTGCAGGCCTTTTTCCCATATCCACCTATACTGGCATGCTTCTGCTTCAGGCCTTTGAACTAGCTGTTCCCTCTTTGTCTTCACTATGATGCCTTCTGATAATTAAGTTCTTCCAACAGGGAAAATAGTACATTAGAAAATATTTACTGAGTAAAAGCATGGCTTATGAAGCCCACAAATAGCTTTATGTCCTCCTAGAAAGAGTTAATTATAAAATATTTTCAAACATTTTAATTTTTATAAAGAGAAAATTTGCTAATTGAAGCAGAGAATCTATTGAGCTTTTGCTATCTCCAGTGGAGAAGCTGAAAATGCACAAGTTAATATACTGTGACTATGGAGCTTAGATACTATTAACAAGGGGTAAAATGAATATGATTCTAGGCCACTGTCCATTTTTAGTAGCAGTTATTTCTAGCTATTGTTTGCCCTTTTATAAAGACACATTAGGATTTGATGTGCTTGGCCTGATGTACAGAATGCTAATACTTTCTCATTAGAAACTGTTTTCTGGAAATCAGGTATATGTTGCAAAGTACACCTGCCCCTGCAGTGTGGCACTGTTAACATTGCAGGGAAGGTAAGTGGTCCATGGAAATATCGCTCAACACGGCGATTTTATCGTAGTTATGATTTCCTTTTTAATATATTCCTCCAACTGAATCTTTGCAACTATTTTTCTCTCAGATTTCTTCAGATTCACATTTAAAGACCATTCGAAAATTTGAAGTATTAGGATCTTAGACTATCTCTACTTGAATATAAGAACCTCAGTGGATACTCATCATAGCAAGAGTTAGGAAGTAAAATCAGATTAAATGAAGCTGTGGAAAGCAAATTATTATGGTGAGAGGCAATAAGCACTGTGGGGGGAAAAAAAGTAGAGAGGCTTTTTGGAGCCAGCTCAACCTCAACCCAAATACTGCTTTGGGTACTTTAAGTTAAGCCACAATTGCCTCCTTTCTTGTAATATGATAATAATAGCCTAACTCATGGGAATTTTGTGAGCAATACTAAGACATTGTAAAGCTTCCAGCATAATCTTTGCCCTGGGTGAGTTCTCATAAATAATCACAATTATTTGAATTATTTTTGTTAAGCTTATTTATGTTTTTATTTAATTATTATCCTAAAAATAATAATCCAGTGGGATAAAAACTTTAAAATTACACAAAATAAACTTGTCATGATATTGATAAAAGTTTTTCCTGGTTAAATAAAACAAAGCACTAAGGTTCCTGTTAAAATTTTCACTAAACAAAAATTTAAGCGAGTTTTGTTGCTGTTATTATTTGTTTTGTTTTTGTAACATATTACAGGGACCATACAGTTACACTAGAAAAATAATTCTGAATTTTAGCCTTAAGGTAAAGTTGGACTGGCATTGCCAAAGGAAAAGAGAGGTCCATTGTCTTATAAGAGGCTTCACGGGAGATGAATATCCCTGATTTCTCCATGATGCTTTGATGACCATTTAACTTTCATGCTCACAAATATGCTTCTTAGGACTAAGATACTGGAGAGTCATAATACTGAGATATAACTATGGTGTCTATCTTATTTTTTTCTTTAAAACTTGTGTTTACACTACTAGGGTTTAACACAGTTCTGAAAGAACTCTGTAAAATTAGACATATCTTTCTACTTGTCCCCAAATTGCTATGTGCATGGCAGAAACATGATTTTATACATGTATCAAGACAGAATCATATTAACTAGTTCATGCATAAAATTGGAATGCCAGTCTCTTAATTGGTAGTGAATAATCTCCAATGAAAACAAAACATTAAAAATCCTACACGCAAACCAATTACATTTCAGAATTTTTATCAGAGAGCAGAAATCACACCAAGAGTGGTTAGATGGGTGACAATAGACTATATTAACTCAATCTTCCACAACATGCATCCTTGACTACATATCTCCCTCTACCTCTGGACTCATAGCTTTGCCCTCTGTTCCTCACAAGCTCTTCTAAAGACTTTTCTGTAATTGCTATCTGCTGGGTCTCTTCCATCTTCCCTTTCTTTCTTTCTTTCTTTCTTTCTTTCTTTCTTTCTTTCTTTTTTTTTAATATATTTTATTGATTTTGTACAGAGAGGAAGGGAGAGAAATAGAGAGTTAGAAACATCGATGAGAGAGAGTCATCGATCAGCTGCCTCTTGCACAACCCCTACTGGGGATATGCCCGCAACCAAGGTACATGCCCTTGACCAAAATCAAACCCGGAACCCTTCAGTCCCCAAGCCGACGCTCTATCCATTGAGCCAAACTGGTCTCGGCCCATTCTTTCTTAAACACACTCCAATGAGACCTTCATATTGCCAAATCAAATGGGGAATTCTCAGGCTACACTAACTAGATTTTTCAGCAGTATAAAACCTGATTGATAACATCCTCCTCCTTCAAATATTTCTTCTCTTGTTTTCCAGCCATAATACTCCTGGTATTTGAATGCCAAGCTGATTCTCAGAGACTTTTGAAACTTTTATTTTGAAGTATTTTTATGCTAATAGAAAAGTTGTAGGAATAGTATAAAGAACTTTCATAGAACCTCCACCCAGGTTGACCAACTGCTAACATTTTGCTAATATTATCATTTCCTTTCTCATTAATTCTTATCCCCTACCCTGAGTCATTTGAGAATAGATTTAGAGATCATAGATACCTTGATTTCTTTTCTTCTCTGTGTAATTCCTCCAAATCAGGACATTATGTAACATAATCAAAATCAGGAAGTGCAACATTGGTACAGCATTACTATGTACAATATTCTGCATTATTAAAATAAAATTTCATCAATTGAACCAATGTATTTTTTCTGGTCTGGGATACAATCCAGGGTCATGACTATATTTTCCTGTTATGTAGATAAATATGCCTCCTTTAATCTGGAAAGTCATCCTATCTAATAAAAGAGTAATATGCAAATTGACAGCATTTCCGCCACAGCCACAAGCCATGCCCACCAGCCAATCAGGAGCGAGTATGCAAATTAATCCAACCAAGATGGCTATGGCCATGGAGTGATCAGGAGGCTTGATTTTCCCCAGCAATGGAGAAAGGCAAGCTTGCTACACACCCTGGCCAGCCCAGGCCTCCGCTCCAGGCTACAAAGTTTCAATTATAGAAGATAAATAAATCCTAGATATCAGGGCCTCTGCTTGGGTCACCAGGGGACATGGCTGGCCTGCAAACCACCACAGGTCCCTAGCCCAGGCCACCCCACACGTCAAGGGAACCCCCACTCTGTTCCGGACACCCTTCAGGGCAAACCAGCTGGCCTTTACCGTGCACCACGCCTATCTACTAAAAGAGTAATATGTAAGTTGACCATCATTCCAATATATAAGATGGTTGCACCCATATGGACACAAGATGGCTGCCACAGATGGCCAGCAGGGGAGGGTAGTTGTGGGTGATCAGTCCAGCAGGGGAGGGCAACTAGGAATGACCAGGCTGGCAGAGGAGAAGTTGGGGGAGATTGGGCCTGCAGGGAAGGGCAGTTGGGGGGGGGGGAACCCAGGCCTGCAGGGGAGAGCAATTGCAGGGGACCAGGCCTGCAGGAGAGGGCAGTTAGTAATGATCAGGTCTCAAGGGAGGGCAGTTAGGGGCAATCAGGCTGGCAGGGGAGTGGTTAGGGGGTGATCAGGCTGGCAGACAGAAGCAGTTAGGGATAATCAGGAAGGCAGGCAGGTGAGCAATTGGGAGCCAGCAGTCCTGGATTATGAGAGGGATGTCTGACTACCCTTTTAGGCCCAATCCTATTGGGATAAGGCCTAAACGAGCAGTGGGACATCCCTTGAGGGCTCCCAGTTTGGAGAGAGTACAGGCTGGGCTGAAGGATACCCCCTCCCATGCACAAATTCCATGCTCCAGGCCTCTAGTTAAGACTTTCATGACATTGACATTTTAAAGAATACTAACCAGTTATCTTGCAGAAGGAGTTTTCCTGTGATTATAGTTAGGTTTGCATGTTTGATAGGAATACCACATACATGACACTGTGTCCTTTTCAGTGCGTGTCACCAGAAGGCACACAAAATTGGCTTATGTCTTCATCAGTAACATTATCTCTGATCAGGTAAAGTTGCTACTTTTCCCTTTACAGTTAATAAATAATTAATAAGGAGATTTGAGACTCTATATATTATGCTTCTCATTAACTTTCAACTTCTAGCCTTACCATTGATTGATGATTCTTGCCTACATCAATTATACTGTCGTGGTTGCAAAATGCTGACTTTCTAGCTTCAACAACGTTAATTAGTTGGCATAAACTACTCTCCAAACCTACACACAAGCCCTTTTCAATATATCTCTTTCTCAATTCTTTGGAACCAGTGTTCAAGGCAAAATTCTTGGAGTCCTTCTTCCTTCTTTTCCTCACAATCCACCTCTAATCTCTCAGTAAGTCCCATAGCCTACAACTTCAGAAAGCACTGAGTATGTGACTGCTCTGAATCACTTTCATTGCTACCACACAAATCCAAGGGGCCATTCATCACCAGGATTACTGCAATAGGCTCCTGAATGTTCTCCACACTTCCACTTTTACTTCGTTCCCCTATCTATTCTCCTTCACCAGACAGAGTGATCTTTCAAAGTGTACATTATAGCATTCCTACTCAAAACCTTCTAATGAATTTACATTCACTCAAAGTAAAATTCAAAACCTAATCATGGCCTGTAAGGTATTTGCATAATTGGGGGAGGGGGGATGATTATCTGTCTGACTTCATCTCTACCACTCTCCTCTTTGCTCAGTGTATTTATCTGTTCTTGTCTCCTTGCTCTTCCTGTAGCCTTCCAAGTCTGCTCCTACTTCAAGACCTTTGAGTGTGTCTTTTTAAAATCTTCTTTTGGCTATTTGCATGGTTTACTTTTTCCCATCCTTTGGGCCTCCTCTCAAAACTCACCTCCTCAAACAGGCTATTGTTGAAAACTCTTTTAAAAAAATAGCACTCCTGCATCTATTCCTTTGCCTTGCTTTTTTATAGCACATTTTGCCACATGATATACTTATTTGCTCATTTTTAATGTCTATGTTCTACACTAGAGTGTAAATTATGAAAGCGAAGATGTGTTTATATTACTTAATCTTATATTTGCCTGTGTATTGAAGAAGAGTGTCTGATACATATTAACAACCCAATAAGTATTTGTTAAATAAAAAAGAATATGTTGATGTAATTGTACTAAGATGGTCTTATACAACACTCTCTAGAGATAGTCTTGCCAATACATACAAATTTCCAGGCGTTTGCTGGAGACCAGTCTTCTTGCCTCCAGGACAGATGTGGGCGGCACTACCCAAACATTTTTCCTTCTTCTGTGTTTCTTGTGGCCTATGCATTCCCATGCTGCTTCCTGAATGTGTGGCACATTATTTGTCTAGACTTGGCGGTATATTTATTTAGTCAGGTTGTGTTTTTATATGTTGCTCTGGGAGTTATCTGTCTATAAGATGATTTTTCCCAACTATGCTCTGATTTATTGTGATTTTACACATCAACTCTCAAAAGCTAATCTTGGTGCCTGGTTCCCAAGTTCTTGGTGACACCACATCATTGCTTCTTATTTTCAAAGTCACAGTGGCTTCTTGTGACCTTCACTTACTGAATCATTTGTCCCCTAGAAAAACTTGTCTGTTTTTCTTTGTAACACAATAGTAACCTGGTTTTTTATTTTATTAGGTTTTCTTACTATCTGATGAGAATATCAGTCTTCATCTTTGGGATTGTGATATGTAGAATCAGGCTTCTATAGGCTCTTGATTATAAATCAGCTTCTTTTAACATGGATGGAACAATTATTTACATATTATTTTTGGGTAACTATGTAAATTGTTTTAATTTACTATCTATCATATACATACATGCTCCTCAGAAACCTCTAAAAAATGTTAAGAAAAGTAAAAATTTCCACTCTTATAAATGAAGAGATGGAAGCGTGGCAGGTATAGCTTTCCTCAAGACCATTAATTTAATAGAATTTCATATAAATAAAATACCTACCTATATTCAAACCCAAGTTCATGAAACTACAGAGCCTTTCTTTTTCTACTATATCATATTATTTTTCCAGTATAGAGCTCTGACTTTTTGTGACTGTGACCTATCTAATCATCCTAGAGGATAGTATTTGTCCAAAATTGCTTTTTTATGAAGTCCTATAGCTAGATCACTGCTTAAGATATGGTGAAAACTCATAATATTCACTATTGCTGTTACTAGTGTTATATTCCTTTTACCTTTGTGCCAGACAACTGAGCCTTTCTGCTTTTCCTTAAAGAATACAACCTAGCCTTGCCTCCCCAAAAGAACTGCTTTGTTGGTTTAGGGAAAAACAAATTTTGAGGGTTAATATGAGCATTCCTTTTTCTTTTATACCACACCATGTCTGCTCTGAAAATTGAGCATCTGTGATCACTTTACACTTTTTTCTGATCCTTTCTGTGAACTAGCAGATTGATTTTTAAGCTTATCCTGTTGACATTTTCAGTTCCTAGGAAGTAAGACATTTGTTTTGTTCGAAGCTTTGTCCCTGTGGATAACTCTATCCTGATGGCACCCATCTTTTAGGGATTTCAGCAATCCCCCGAATAAACCCAAGTCCATCTGCTAAAGAACCTAAAAAGAGTCAGAAGTGTGATTGAAGGAAATTGAGCCTTTTGGTCTCCATTCCCTCTGGATTTTCTTTTTGTTTGGTTTTCACAAAACTCTAAATTTGCCAAGGAACAAATACTGCTTCTCACAAGTTAATGCCCGTGTTCCCAGTAACATGAGAAATAGGGGCTGGGGGGTGGGGAGGAAGGTGCTAAATAGAGAAAGTTATGAGTGGAAAATGTAGGTAGATTAGCTGCAGTGGAGAGAAGATATTTCAGTCTAATGGATTTTAAAAACTTTCTCCCACTATTACATTTGAATATGTGGAATTCACATTTTGCATAAAGGAAAGTGACTTGATAAAAATTTTCGGCACAAATTAGGCTTAGATTTAGGCAGTCCTAAATTTCTCCACTAATTCAGCCTGGACTAACTGCATGTTGTGAGCCTCAGTAAGTGTCTTCATCCATTTCATGAAGGAAAAAACATATTCTCAGGGTAATTTTGAGAATTAAGACTATCTACAAGGACTAGGTGCATAGTACACATCCAACATTACTACTATTGAGTTTTCCAATACCTCTCATGTTCATAGTCTCTAACCCTCTTAGGGAAAAGGAATGCTCCAACACAGAGATTTTATCAAGAAGTTCTAATCACTTAAAATTCGATTTATCACATTCTTTTTTTTTAATTTGCTAGTTTTCTTTCTTTTTATATTGTTCTCTGATACAGAGCTAGATAACAAAGATTTTTATTTTTTTCAAAGTAACGCTTCTTATATGCAAATATTTTAAAAAGGAAATTCACTACTCTTTGATCTATTCTAAAAACAAATCTTAAGCATGCATTAAGCTTATTCATTTGTAATTTGGAGTCCAGCTAGCATCATTAATTCATCAATTCATACTGTAAACTACACTCTCTAGTTGGAACACATAGAAATAATAGAATGTGTGTGTGTGTGTGTGTGTGTGTGTGTGTGTGTAATAATCAACAATTCTAGTTATTCTTAGAAAAAAAATGTTTCCATGACCAGATTGAACAGAAAAATCAGGGACTGAGGCTACAAGCCTCCTGGGCTCCAAGTAGAGGTGACGAAGAGTTGGATCTTGAGGGGAGGCAGGCTGGACTGGAACTTCAAGCCTATACAGGTAGACTGAAAACCTTCAGGGGCCCTGAGGCTGCTGGTTGTACAGAGTTGCATACTCTATGAGGGTCAGGGTGGTACATAATACAATAACTTGGACTACAGCCAAGCCTCTCTTTAGATAAATGTCCAGGTCTATGATAAATCCAAGATCACTTATATTTAGCCACCACTATTATACCAGATTCTACATGGATGAAATGGAAGTCAGAGTAGGCAATCACAAAAGCACCAGTATGTATGCTAACATTTTCAAAGGTAATAAAACCATTAGAGGATAAAAAATTATACAAAAAATATATATCATTCTAACAGGAGGGCAATAAGGAAAAAATAAGCAAAGGAAAAGCATAATAAACAGAAAACACAATGTTAAAGATAGCTCCAAATTCAATAGCCTAAAATGTGAAGTGAAAACTTTTAAAAACTAAACCACACAATTATAACTAAAATAATCTAAATTACATGAATTAAAGAATATGTAGAAATTATAAAATATTTACAATGAATAATATTGTATTACATATTAAAATTAATGGGATGCTGGTAAAGCATTGGTTATATAGAACACCTATTTATGATATAAAAGTTTCAAGAAAGTTTGAATAGATATAACATAATAAAGACCATATATGGCAAACTCACAGCTTGTGTCATGTTCAACACTGAAAAGCTGAAAACTTTTTCTCTAAATCAAGAATAAGACAAGAATGGCAATTCTCACTACTTTTATTCAATATGGTACTAGAACTCCTAGCTACAGCAATCATACAAGAAGTAGAATAAAAGACATCCAAATTGGTAGGAAGAAAGTACAAAAGTCACTATGTTCAGGCAACATAAACTATGTATATATATATAGAAAACCCAACAGATTCCACAAAAAACTATTGAAACTAATAATTAAATTCAGTAAAGTTGCAGTATACAAAATTAATATTCAAATGTGTTTCATTTCTATAAAATGTAAAATGAAGTTCCCTCAAAAAATTAAAAGTAGAACCAGTATTTGACCTAATAATCCCACTTCTAGGACTATCCTAAGAAAGCCAAACACCAGTCAGAAAAAAAATATATGCACCCCTAAATTCATAGTAGGACAATTTACAATACTAAGATCTGGAAACAGCCCAAGTGCCCATCAAATCTATGGTACATTTACACCATGGAATACTATGCAGCTGTAATAAGAAAGGATCTCTTACCCTTTGAGACAACAGGAAGGGACCTGGAGAGTATTATGCTAAGTAAAATAAGCCAGTTAGAGAAAGGTAAGTATTACATGACCCTAATCACATATAGAATCTAATGAACAAAATAGATCCAGAGACATAGAACCATAGAATAAGCTGAAGAATCTCAAAGGCAAGGTGAGGGTGGGTAGGGAGAGATTAACCGATTAACCAGGGAATTTATATGCATATATTCATAGCCCATGGAAACAGACAATAGTATGGCTGAAGGCCTGGGAGGGAAGGGTGTGGTGTGGAGAGGGTCAGTGGAGAAGAAAAAAAGGGACGTTTGTAATATTTACACAATAAAGGTAAATTTAAAATAAATTTTTTAAAAAAGAAGTCTATTAAAGTAATAAGACCCTGGACTAGCAGAATGAATGTGAGAGTAAACAAGAAAGGGACAAATAGAAGTATTTTAAAGAAGTGGGGATTGATAAACGCTCTTACATATAAAACTAAGTTTAAAAAAAATGTAATTCTTTGGTTGTTTAATTCAGACTTTGCATTGGCTAGCCTGGCAGTCAGGTTTTAAACCAGGCTTTTCACTATATCAAACCTGAAATAATATATACAAAATTTCTAGAAAGGGATGTCTTTGTGTTTCTGTGAAATTAGCGGTCAGGGGTGACCTGAATGTTACTGGGATGCTCTGAAACTGGTGTGCACACTGTCTAAAACTTCTGGCAGAAAGTCACTCACAAAGACCTGACAGGCCTTGTTCAAATGCAAAGTAACAGGAGAACCCATCAGGATCCATTAACACCTGGAACCAATTTAATTGACCAAATTAGTTAACTTATTCTAAAGCTTGTGGAAGTGGTGGTGGGGGAGGGGGGCCACCTTCAAGCAAGGGCTGCAGGGAAATTTTTTCTGTGTGAAGAGAGATTATGGGAGAAATTATACGGGGTGTGTAATTCCTTTGTGATGTGATCTAGTTTGGGCCTACATTGTGGATCCTTCTTCTTTCTAGGTGTTTAATATTCACTCACTTTGTCTCCTGGGAGGTAATATTGAACAGGATAAAGAAGACTGGGGTGGGAATCAGAAGATCCTATGCCAATCCCAGTTCAGGCACTCAATTGCTGTAGGACCTCACATAACCCTCCATTTCAGCTTATATTTTTGTAAAATGAGGGCCTTAGATTATATAAGTAACACTGGCTCCAGCTACTCCATTTTATTAAAAAGTTATTCACGTTTTTATTTCCATATGTTTTTGTTGTTGTTGGTATTTTTCTCTTAGTATAAGGAAGTTTTATGAATAAACTCACATTTTTATCAAGAAAATCACCAATTTGAGATTCTGAAGCACCGATGATGTTTCAGACATATTTTCAGACTCTCACACATTAGGCAGCTATCTTGGTTTATGATGAAAAGCTACAGGACTTATATTTGCATAAGGCACTATCAGTTTTTCTTATAAGCATATTTCACATATTACAAAATCTCAATATATGTGTTCCATTAGTCATCTAACTACATGAGAGATTTTATTTCCAGACTAACCAATACATCATCATTGAAAATATACTAATTGTATAGTTTAATCTTTAATATATATGTTGTCAAAATGCATAAAGATTAACTTGATAAATCTTATCCTATAGCATCTTTTTCATTTTTGTGGATTATAAAAAACTGTCAAACCTCTGGGATTTCATCAAGTTATCCTATCAAAAATAAAGTTACTTTTCTGATGTTCTTGGATTTTCTTCTATAGAGAATTACTTATAGAAATACTATTTAGGATATCAAGTATGCTTTCAACTAAGATGAGGCTGCAGTGATATGATGGAGAAAGTGGAACTGGGATTGCTTGGGACAATGTGACATGCCCGGAGATCTGATATCTAGCATGTACATGTATGGAGTACATCAAAAGTCTTCATTTTGAAAAATACATCTTAGCTTTTAAATACCTTTATATTCCTTTACATTGGTAGAGACTTTTCTGACTAGCATTATTTAGCAAAGAGGGAAGGAAAGACATAAAGACAGAAAAAAAGGAAGGGAGGAAGGAAGGAAGGAAGGAAGGAAGGAAGGAAGGAAGGAAGGAAGGAAGGAAGGAAGGAAGGAAAGAAGAGAGGGAAGGAGAGATAATATATGAGTCAGGATTCTGTCAAACACAACAGGGTACTACTACCTATATACTAGTATTGATTAAAAATATACTTATTAAGAGATATAGACAACTCAAAAAGTTGAGATTGCAGAAGTTCTATGAATCATTCCTATCATCCCAGAATTTAACTTGTTAAAATCATGAAGTTACCTCCCAGTTATTAATCTCAGAAACACCAGGCCGTGCCACTGCCTTGAGGTATTCCAGCAGGACCAATGTTCTGTGCTAGTCCATTATCACTGTATAAGTCACTTCCAAAGAAAAATTTTGTATGGGGGAGGCTGAAAATATAGTTTTGTTTTGTTATTATTATTATCATTATTATTTTAGTAATGTATGTTATTTACAATGTGGAAAATGTGCAAAAAAAAAAAAAACTCAGAGGAAACATAAATAAGAGAAGTACAATATGGATATGTTTAATAACTCCAAAACATGAAAGTTTGAGCATTTATTCCAGAGAGATAGCAGTCTTGAAAAAAGCAGACTTAAACCAGCATATTTGCTCAAAACATTCAGCAAAGTTATTTAGAATTTTGGTTAAGTTTTCTCTTTCTCTTACTCCTTAGTTACTTAAAACTCCTCTTTAAATATGAGAAAATTTAATTCCTCAATATTCTTCCCATTGGAATAAAATGAAAAATTCTTCTGAGATGACAATCCACTCTTGCCTAACACCGTTTTATCATACTTTCTTTTCTTGATTGCTTATATAGAAAAATTTGGAGGTGGTTCATTTCTATTCTCCCAACATTGCTCTGTAAGTAATAATTTTTCATAGCCTACTTCCCCAAACTGGAAATAGTGGTTTTTATAAAAGAAGAATGGCTCTTCTCAACATATTATTGAAATTATTTACTTGATGTGATTTTTATTTGAATAACAAAACCAAAACATAAATAAAAGTCAGGTTCTTTAATCTCAAAAAAGAAAAGCACATATCTATGAAATAAAAGATAAAAAAGTATTTCCCTTTAACTTGATGAAGGATCCTTGAATTAATTGTTTAAGGGATTTAACATCAAAATATTAGAGAACCTAAAAAAACACTGAATTATTTGGATACTTTTGTGATTAAATTTTAAACTAGAATTATGACAATCCAAGTGAAGTTATCTGAAGTTTTTCTTGATTCCTAAAATAATGAGTGATGGAATTTACCTTCTACAGCAGAAAGTAGAATATTCTCTTCTTTGATGTAAAAGGAGACCCATATTTTCTAGCCCCCATGAATTTAGATAGAACCAGGTGATAATTCTCCCCAATAGATTGTTAGTAGAAGTAATATGTCCCAACTTCTGATTAAAGTAAAGAAGTGGGTATGCTTTTCTCTACATCCTTTTTTTTTTTTTTTTTGTCTACAGCCTACATGTGAAGACAGGCCTTAAGAATGGCAAAGCTATTAAGATGAATCTCTGAAAAACTACATGGAGCAGAGTCCCTGCTGACTCACTCTGGATTTTGAAGTGAGCAAAAAAGAAACTGTTATTTTTGTAAGCAACAGGGATTTGGGGGATAATTTTTCAAAGTGGTTAACATACCCTGTCTAATATACTTCTTTAAACATAGTGTGCTAAAGGAGAGAAGAGTTAAAAATTTGGTCTACCTATTATTACTATTTTAAAATATATATTTTATTGATTTCAGAGAGTGGATGGGAGAGGGAGAGAGATAGAAACATCAATGATGAGATAGAATCACTGATCGGCTGCCTCCTGTATTCCCCACACTGGGGACTGAGCCTACAACCCAGGCATATGCCCTGACTGGAAATCGAACCATTACCTTCTGCTTCATACATAGGTTGATGCTCAACCACTGAGCCAGGCCAGCTGGACTGGTCTATTTATTATGGATATAAATTTCTAGACTCAAGATGGAGTTGTTTTTCCTCGGATGCCATGTCAACAAACCAAAACTTAAATAATTTTCATATCCCTGTAAATGCTGCTCTGGATGAGAAACTCCGTATATTCAGTCAGCCAATTCCTAAACACCAAGCCAATTCTGTGCTTTAAACTTATCTTTTTGTTCCTCCTCACCCCAAACAAGGTTGACTATGTGACCCCAGCCAATTACATATTTTTTTATTTTTCTCTTCTTTATTCATCGTCCTATAAAAGCTTCCTGCCTCCTACCTCATTTTGCTTTCTCCAAATGGAGGTGTCCACTTCATGAAGTGTCAAATACCAAGTTTGTTTGTGTCACCTGAATTGTCTTTGTTAGTCATTTTAACACTATTAAAGTTTCCCTAATTCATATTATGTGAAAGTACACTGCAAATTCTAAAGCGTTTTGCAAAATTAATGTTATTATTATTAATAATATTAATAAAAATATTAATAGTTACCCAAATTCAGTATCTCAATTATATTTTGGAATGGAAGTCGGGAAAAGGAATGAATACAAGGAAAAATTCCCTTTTATCTGAATTTTCTGAGAAATAATCTATGTTGTAGGGTCATGAAAGCTTTAGCTTTCCACCAATCTAACAGCTACATTTATTAAGAAAAATGTAGATTTATTAAAAAAATGGAAAACATTACTTTGAAAGATGTACCAAACCTAAGTCTTCATCTTTCATTGTTTAATTTTTTTTTTCTTAATGCATTTTTATTTAATTTGGCTGAGCTATTTTAAAGATTGTATGACTCTAGTCAGAAGCAGTGTTTTAGAACTTAGCTGGGTCACAGGAACTTTTTCACCACTCCATTCTAATTTGCAGTTTTGCTATAATAAAAGCCTTAAATATATTGCTACTGTCTAGACGTTTTATCTGAAACAAGTGTCCTTTGTAGCCTCAGAGGACTTTTTTATTTCCAGTAAATCAAAGTCTGTGAAGAGCTGTGGTTCTTATTAAGACATACCCTTCACAGTTCAGCGACTGCCAACAGTGGCAAGCCAATGACAGTTCATTTACATATAAGTGATGACTTCCATCAGGTAGTTGGCTCAAAACCACAATGGACATTTAGAGCACATCCAATATTTCTTCTTCTTTGATGAGCACCAAGTGCCAATTTTTATATGGAAACTAACTATTGAAAAGTGAAGGCTTCTTTTCTCTGACCTTACACTGTCTTCTCCAGCTTGGGAATGACTTATTGTCACTGAACTTAATGTAAGATCACACCTCTAAAAGACATTCAGTGATCCTCCTAATTCAGTCAGCTAAAAATCAAGAATAATAGTCAAATGGAGGAAACATGAGATAAGAACAATTACATTTTATCAAAAGAAAAATAAACTTCTGCATTCTGCTCCTAGTTGTAACAACCATAACTTAATTTTTTTTTTCCTTGAAAAATACTACATTTTATTCAAATCATTTTCACAAGGAACAGAATTAGGGGGATGTAGAAACCTTTTACTCATGCATTCACAAGAAATATTTTTGAATATGTAATAGAGGACACAAATTGTCAAATGAATAAATAACTGAATCAGTGGTTTCTATAACTCCTTATAACTTAATTTTTGCTTTATTTTTATAAGGTACTTTTTATATTCTTTTCTCATAAGTATATTTGCCACTTGAAATAGTGGTAAGTGTATTCAATGCTTATTAGGAAATTCTGTGTTGTAGTTTGTGTCTTTTATTATAACTCTATTCTTTTGCTCCTCCTCTTCCCCCCCCCCTTTTTTTTGAATAGCGGTGGCAAAAATCTAGCCAATTTTTATCTTAATAATGCTGTAAAAAGGAGCAGGCTGATGGATCTGTTACCATTCTGTGACTCAACCCATGTTCGATATTTTTTATTCATTTATTGTGCATTTTCCAGCTTTTTTTTTAGAATTGACATAAAGAAAAACTTCTTTTTAAAATGAAACTCTCTCAATTACTAACAGATAGAATATGAATAATTGAATTTCATATAAACTAACCTCTCCATTTTAGCTAGTGTTCACGTGTTTTCTCCCTTTCAAATGTTTCACTGCTAACATTTTCTGGTTAGAGTATTAGCATGATGTTGAGTCCAGCTTGGTTTTGGTTTTGGTGAGGCCCCGACTTAACATGATTCTTGTAGTTGGCTTTTCTAAAGATTTAATCCTAACAACTTTTATATGTATTCTACAGTAAACTCCACTGCTTGAAGGAGCTTGAGAGAGATTTTTATTTTTAGAAACCAGTCATTTATAAAAGTAATAGATTGGGGTAAGAACTGTAAAAATGGAACACCTGTCATGTAGTGGTTGCCTCTATTCATATCTAATTTCTATGCAATCTTTACAGTCTGGTCCTTCAACTAGTGCCCCTTCACTTGTTTTCCAATCCATTCACAGAGGGAAGGAGAGAAAAAGGGAGGGAGAAAGGGAGAGGAGGGAGGGAGGGAGAGAAACAAAGAGGGAGGGAGAGAAGGAGGGGCAGATGGTGGATGAATAATGGATAGATAAAATTAAATTCAAGACTCTTAAGGAACTAGTATTAGCCACTGTGCTTCAACCCTTTCTGAACAAGGCAAGTATTAACTGTCAGTTTTTCACTTTAGAGTGATAATTGAGAATAAGGAAAATTACTACTATGACTACACTAGTAAAATTGTATAGTTTAAAACACATTTTGAGAAACCATTTCCAAAAATTTTGAGTTTTTAAAAATAAGAGTATTGAAGTTTCTTTTTGTTGTTGTTGTTAATCCTCACCCGAGGATATTTTTCTATTGATTTTTAGATAGTGAAAGGGAGAGGGAGAGACAGAGAGAAACATCCATGTGAGAGACACATTGATTGGTTTCCTCCTGCATGCACCTCGACCAGAGCCAGGGAACCTGCAACTAATGTACAAGCCCTTGACTGGAATCAAACCTGAGACCCTTCAGTCCTTGGGCTGATGCTCTCTCTACCCACTGAGCCAAAATTGGCTAGGTTTTGAAGTTTCTTTATGGAATTTATTGGTAATGGAACAAAACAACTCTAAGTCCAGTGAAAGGAGTATTTCACAGTAGTTTCATCACATTTTGTTTTAATGAAGAATATCCAATGAATGGTTCATCCAAAGATATTTAGAAGTTATAGACTGACTTATTGAAAACCTTTAAATATGTAAAGATGCTTGCCTTTTTGCCTGTTGATACTGAATTTATTCATGGCCAATGTTAACTTATTTCTTTGGGTAGATATGTTCAACTCTTATGAGAACAAAATTGTATTGAAAACATTATTATACTTCTAAGATGAATACAGTTGTCTCATTTTCCTTTCTCTCATAGATGCGCACACTAACTTCCCAACAATCCGGATGTCAGCTCTTTTGAGTATTGGATGTCCACTCACTGTAAGATAAAATATTTGATTATATTAATAAGTATTTAATTAATATGCCAGAATGGGTTATCATCATAATTAACTAGTTATTAATATGAATAATAGAAGGAGAGCAAAGGAGAGACTGGACATTATAAGCATGGTTATCTGGGCAACTTCTCCAAGAAGCTACTTCATGCTCGCAGGGAACAACCAGTCTATTCCATGAAGATCACTGGGGGAAGGGATTGAACAAGGGGGGGTGGGGGGGAGATAGACATATGCGCTGTGATGTTGGGTGAGGTAGGGAAGGTGCTTGCTTGTCAGTCTAGCCTGGGAAACAATGGGTTGGCTAGGGGGGTGGACCCAAAAGCAAGCACGTGAAATGTTGAAAGGTTAAGATCCTCAAGGCAAAGAGTCCCCCTTCTCTTGTGCTTTTGCCTCTTGCTTTGCTCTTGTCCAGAGATGATAGCTTTAATAGAATATTACTCAAAATAGGTAAACTAGAAGGAAAAGTATAACATTCCAAGATCTTGTTCTTACACATTCTCGAGGGAATCCAGATTTAATATTCAATGTTCCCTTGTTTTCAAAATGGGGATTGTATATATCTTGTATCATTGTTGAAAGGATCCAAAAACACATATCAGAGTATAGGTGTGTAAAAAATGTGTTAATATGGATGCATCAATTAAAACAGATACACCACACTAATGCAAATTGTTAATAACAGGGAACAGAAAAAGGGGGTAGATGGTAACACTTTGTACTTTTCAGTAAAATATTTTTGTAAACCTAAAATGTCTCAAAAAAGTCTGTTAGTTAAAAAAAAACAACGTACGTGTCTGACCTTTCATAAGTATTCAAAATATTGTTGCTATATTATTATATATATTATGATGCTATAATATATATAGGCTTTATAAAGAAATCTTACTAGCAATGGTGTGAAATAATTTATATATATATATATAAATTATAGGGTTAGGATTAGGGATATATATATATATCCCTAATCCTAACCCTAAATCTAACCCTAACCCTAACCCCTAACCCTAACTCTAACCCTATATATATTGGTGTCTGCCTCCAGTTCCTATCACAGAGCTTAGAAACCCTTATAATTTCCTAATTGACAAGAGCACTGGGAGCATCTTCCATTCTAATGAGATTGAGGCAACTGGTCCAAAGATCAGGAGAAGGGCTTCTCCCTCTAGCTGCTAGAGTCTAGCAGGTTGGCTTAGGCCTGTGTGAAATCAGCACAGCCTGGCCTGGCCAGGTATAGAGGCAAGAACTATAATAATACACCTTTACCAGGCTTCCTGAGCTTCAGAATGACAACAGCAGATAGTCTGCAAAAGTGCTGGGGGATAAGGAATTCTATGCTACAGCCTAGAGGGGTACCTATGAGCACATGTGAGATATTTTAGGAAAATGCCTGGAATTAACTGCAGTGATAGAAATGCTTTCAAAGAGACCAGAGGTTGTATAAGAATAGGTAGAAAATTCTATGTGTGATTATTTTTGTGATTATATGTGTATCTATATACACATGTGTGGGGATGTATGTAGTTGGATTCTGCTCTGAAATAGTAAAGTTTTGCTTCCCACTGCTCACTGTTCCTAGCTCCTGCCTCTGCCATTCAGGCAATTGGCTTCCTTGAGGGTGCCTGAAAATAAATCACCTAATTTCTGGTATTTGTCAATTTTGAAAAAAGAAAAAAATTATAAATTATTTATAAAATTTATAATATTCTAATAAATATTCTATGCTCAAGTTTTTTAAGTAATCAGCTCCCATTTATAATCTGTGAAAACAATGTAAAACAAATAGCTATTTAATAAACATAACTACTTAAAATGAGTTGAATGATTGTATGACATTCCATGAAGAAAAACGCTGGAACAAAGAAGACAGCTGCATTTCAAGAAGGAAGTTTTAAAACGCAAAGCAACAACAGTATTTTCTAAAGGAAGGCTTCCACTTGGGAGTGTATGACTTTCCTCACAATGCATAGCATGTTATGGATCCAAGAAATCAAAATCTGAAGAACTTAGCCCATGGAGCCAGATAGTAAAAAGACTGTGTGATGGCGTGAGAACCCTTTCTAACTTACAGGGAATCAGAATGTTTGGATGAGAAGATTGGTGGAAGAAGGAAAGAGGAGATGCTGATGGGCTCTTGAGAAAGGGTCCATCACCATATCTCCTTGTACCTTGCCCTGAGGGGGATTTTGTAATAGAGAACACCAAAAGTTTATGGGAAAAAAATCCAAAAGTAAAAGGTTTTTGATGAATGGGGATGCAAAGCCCTTAAAAAACACCATGTGGCCAATATGGAACTGCAGCAATAGGTGTGGACAGTGTCTGGATAATGGCTCTGCAGCCTTACATCACAAACTGTAACCCAAGGTGGTGTGAGGAGACTGACTGAGATGGTGTAGCTTCCAAGAGAACATGGGAATTCTCAGAAAACTGGCCGACTAGAAGAGGCCCACGGTCTGTAAAGGAAGACAGTGTATATATGGACTTCACTACTGGCAGTTATGAAGACTGGATGGCGCCCTAGCTGGTTTAGCTCAGTGGATAGAGCGTCAGCCTGCAGACTGAAGGGTCCCAGATTAGATTCCAGTCAAGGGCACATGCCAGAGTTGTGGGCTAAGTCCCCAGTGTGGGGCGTGCAGGAGGCAGCTGATCAATGATTCTCTCTTATCAATGATGTTTCTATCTCTCCCTCTCCCTTCCTATCTGAAAAAAATAAAATAAAAAATGACTGGATGGTAATGAATGGTTCACAAGATTTAGGTGGCATGATTAAGACACGGGTAGAGAGCAAAGGAGATCACATTGAGGATGTATCTCATGAGATAAGAGGAAATGAGAGAGTAGGCCTGGTATAAATGAGAGAGTAAGTAAGAATAATTTAGATTGCATATGTACAATAACAGCAGCATGAAAATACAGAAGTTAGAAATATAGCTTATAGATTATTGAGATAAAAGAAGTCATTCCAATTATTCATAGGAAAATATTTTCAATGTGAAAGACACAACTTGTCTACGGCCATACCACCCTGAACGCACCCAATCTCGTCTGAAAGACACAACTTATCATATCATGCAACTTAGAGATACAAGTTTCATAGAAAGTGATATCAACTCACTAAAAGGGGTGGCAAAATGGAGGTGACCTAAGTAACGGAGGAAAACAGCATTTTGATTGGAAACTGGAGGCTAAAGATAAAATGCAGATGGATAGACACAGATGGATAGATACAGAAATAATTATCAATAAGTGCACAAAGAGCTTAGTATTCACATATGTATTTTCCAGATCTGTCCACTGAGAGAGCCTGGAAACAGTGATCCTTCAGTAGCATCAAGGAAATCCAGTGCCCAGACTTTGGTTTCTAAAGACTATTCTCCAATAAAAGGAACCAAGACTCCTTAGAGAAACAGTGGTTCTAGGGTGGGATAATAATGCAAGAAGAGTCTGCAGAATCTTGTAGTGTCAAAGTAGGGAAGCACTTCAACTCCGTAATATTCTTTTAAAAAAAGCACAACCTCAGCATTTTTAAAACAATAATAATAACAATAAGCATAGTTGCCATTTAATGCACATTTATTCTGTGCTAGGCACTGTACTAAGTGCTTTGCTTATATTATCTCAATATCTGATAGCCTGATGCTGCCAATATTATTATTATAAGAAACACAGATTCATATCAATGGCATGTTTCTTTGGGCTATGGCAATTCTTGATTCATGTATGGATTGCAGAACAACTTATTGGAAACCATAGCATTATTTATATCACTCATGTTTAAAGCAGGTATATGTTACATTACATTATTATTTGCCTTTTTATATTTTTTTGTCATATATCTTCAAAATGTCAGGAATCCACTTATTTTTGTCACTGCACTGATTTCTAAGAGAGCATCTTGCAGATAAACAAGTGTTCAATAAATAATTTTGATAATGCTTATTTTTGCTTTATAAAATTGATATCATATTATGTATATTTTGCTTTCTTCACTCAAGATTTCATGAGAATCCTTCCAAGCCAACTAGGATAACTCTGATTCATTATTTTATATAGTAAATAGTATTCTGTGATATAAATAGACCATAATATTTTTTCTATTATTTAATATTTACTATGTTTCTTATCCCCCTACCCACAAAATGATAAAATAAGCATTCTTGTTTATTTAGTAACTAGAGGCCCTCGGCCTGGCCTGTACCCTCTTGCAATCTGGGACTCCTTGGGGGATATCCAACTGCTGGTTTAGGCTCAATCCCGATTCCTGAAGGATCAAGCTTAACCAGCAGTCGGACATCCCTTTCACAATCTGGGACCACTGGCTCCTAAATGCTCTCCTGCCTGCATAATCGCCCCTAACTGTTCACCTGCCTGTCTGATTGCCCCTAACTGCTCTCATGCTTGCCTGATCGCCCCTAACCACCTCTGCCTCGGCCCCTGCCATGGCAACTTTGTCTGAAAGAACTTCCAGAATGACATCCGATGTTAGTTTGGCTGACTGGTCTAATTAGCATATTACACTTTTATTAGAATATTACATAGAATTTTACATAGAATATTACATAGAATTTTATTAGAATATAGCATATTACACTTTTATTATTCTAATAAAAATCTATCATGTTTTCATATGATAGATTGCTAAGATGGAGTGCAGATTCAAATAACACATTTTTCACTTTTACTGATATTGCCGAAGTATTTTTTAACACACTATGAAATCCATATATCCGCCAGCAATGTGTGACAGTACTTTTGTGCTCATATCCCAACTAGCAATAGCAAATATTGTTTTGTTTTAATAGTGGCCAGTCTAAAAGCTGCTAGTGCAATGAGTTTCCTTATCTACTACTGACTATATGAATCTTTGCATATTTTTTTTATTAGCTGTTAGATTTCTGTTTTGTGATTTATTTCTTTACATCCTTTGTCTATTTTTATTATACTGCCCTCTCATTCTCAATTTAAAATAGCTCATGGGATTAAACCTCTGTGTTCTACAGTGCAATTCCACTCCACATCCGTTTTTAAGATAGATTTGTTTATGGTATCTTTTCATAGAAAAGTCAATATTTTATAAAACAAGTCATTTTTTTTCTCTTTTATATTCTTTATTTACTATCATTCCTGCTCCTAGTTAAATATGCAGTTTTCTAGATTCTTTCAGAATTATAAATTAATTAGAAGCCAGTGCATGAAAATTCATGCATTGAAGGGGGGGTCCCTTAGCCTGGCCTGCTCCCTCTCACAGTCCAGGAGCCCTCAGGGGTGGGAGGTGACCTGGTGATCAGGGGAAAGCGATGCCCCCATCACACCTCTGCTGCTGCCACTGCTAGCAGTGCAAGCCTCAGCTGGTCCTGGTTGCCTGAGCCTCAATCAGTCCTGGGCGGCTGGGGCTCTGAGGGTAGGTCTGGCCACACTGTGCACCTGCTGCCCCTCCCCCACCGGCTGGGCTGAAAAGACTGTGGGACTCCTGTGGAGGTACAAGGAGCACCTGGACCCACCTGAGGGCAAGTCCTGCCTGCCACCACCCTCCCCACCTCCCCCTGCCACGGGGCTGAAAAGACTGCAGGACTCCAGCAGAGCTGAGGGAACTGGGTGCTACCATCTTGTGGCTAATGGGTGCTGCCATCTTCGTGACAGTGTGATGGCCAATATGCATATTTTCTTTTTATTAGATAGGATTAATTAATTAATTTAGACTGGTTGTTGAATTTTCTCAATATATTCTTTTAGTATCTGTTATTATCCATGATTTTTCTCCCAAAAATTGTTGAAGTAGTAAGTTATGACAATAGAATTCTTAATTCATGAAAATGATATGGTATTACTAATGACTACTAAGAAATACACAGTGTTTCATTATTCATTTTAGTCTACAGTGAACACGGTGAAGGTACAAATTGCCAAATTGCCTCTGAGAAGAAACAAGACACTTAAAGTGCTCTGGTACATGCACACAGTGGAAACAAGCAAAGTAGGGCCAAACCTTTTGTGTTATAATCTACTGAGCACTAACAAAAATGATCTTAATGACATTTAGATAAGGACACTTAATGAACATACTTTTCAAAGAATGGCCAAACTCTCATCAGGAAGTGATGATAACTCTTGTGAAATTTTTAGCTCAGAGCTAGGTGTATGAACTTTGGGATTAGAAAGACCAGAGTTCAAATACTGACACTTCTGACTTAGCACCTTTGTGATCTTAGAAAAAATGAGCTTACATTTCTTCATCTTTAAAATGAAGATAATAAAAGTTCCTACCTCAAATGAATAATACAGAAATTTAATGAGAAAATACTAGTAAAGCACTTGACTTAGATTTGAATGATCGTAATTTGTTAATAAATTTTAGCTGTTCTTACTCTCTTTTTTTTGTTCCCCTTCACTGCAGTAAACATCTGCCCTTATATGTATATATGTATTTATTGTTTTCTTTAATAGTGTGTTTGCTATGTGAATGCGACTTCCAGACAGGCAAATCATGTTCTTCCAATGTTCCATCAGATTGTTTCCCCTAACCCTTTTCTACATAAATGTTATATATCTCCCACTGATATGCCACATTCTAATGTGAAGACTACTGACGTAACATTTTTGCTACATTCTGTTTGGTTTTTAACAATACTACCTCCCCCACACACATACATATTCCATAAATTCCTAGGAATATAAATTCTTTCTTTTGTTCATTCTCCTTAGAAAAATCAGATTGATAAATCTATCTCGTATATCCAAGTACTCTATCCAACACATAGTCCAACATTCCTCTGTCCGCTCACCTCTCCCTTCTTATATGAGCATAACCCTAAAAATACGTAAGATTCAGTTTGGAGGGCTCCCTCAAATTTTCCTAAGCCTATTTTTTTATGGTGAGTATAAAATCCATACACAGTCCACATCTGTTGAAAAGCTTAGCACAGGTATGCTCATAGGGTAAATATGCTCACCATTACACTTCACCACTAGATGTCACTCTTTGTCACATCTAAGCAAAGGTGGGGCCCCTTTCTACCACCAAAATGCTCTGCAGACTAGGCACTGGTCCCATGCCTGAGAAACATCTAACAGTAACATTGACTTTGCCACAAAAAATAATAAAAATTAATCTCCAATGTAAGCACAAGGCTGTCTCTGAGTATCCTCTGATTAGGATAGGAGAATCCACTTATCTCCAGTAACCAGGACCTCATTTAATTGATACCCACCTCCAAAGGGCACATCTGCAGTGATCCTGGCCTAGAAAGTAACCATCTTTCCAAGCTTTTCTGTACCAGAGGCAAATGGAATCACTTCCTTTATGCCCTCAGATTGTGTTAGTGTCACTAGAAAGAACTCAGATCTCTGGTTTTGTGATGAGAACCAAGGTTGTCAATATATATTTACTATAAAAAGTTCATATGCAAATATGATCTCATTGTTCGATTCTCCCAGATTCACTCTACTATTGCTGATAGATCATGAAAATTAATTTTCAGGCTGAAAATCCAGCATTTTTCTCTTTTTCAAATATTCACTTTAATAAAAATAAATCTATGATCATACTCTCAAATGCATCTGTTTTGTTTTGTTTTTTTCTTTTTTTCTTTCTTTTTTTTTTTTTTTTTTTTTTTTTGTGTGTGTGTGTGTGTGATTTATTCTATTGTCATAGTTTCCTGATTTTGAGAGAGAAAATTAGTGGTGTTATATCTTTAGAATTCTTATCATTTGGCATCAACTGTATTGGTGGTGCAGATTTATATATGGAGTGGGCAAAAGTTGGTTTACAATTGTGAGCATGTCAAACACAGACTTTATTCTTGTATTATTATTTATTAACTAATTATTGTATTATTTGTCTTCTGTAACCCTACTTTTGTCAACCCTTGTATATTATTCAACTGGTCATATCTGGATATTATATGAATATTGTGTACCAGTCTAGACAGTTTCATGACTGAGACAATTTATAATGTAATCTGTGTCTGTAAGACATAATAAACAGGATAGGTTTATTCCATTTCTTATCAACAAGACTGCAAAAACAAAGACCTTGTTTTAAATCTTCAGAAAGAAGATGTTAAGTAGACTGATATTGTTAAAGCAAATCCAATAACTAAATGTCAGGTATTTTTAAAACTCCCTGGATCTTATTTTGTGTCAGACACTGCTTTAAGCACTGCATATATGTCATTTCAATTATTTCTTATCACAACCCTATGTGATACAAACCAAGAAGTGTGGATGAGATGCCTGACTCCAACACAACAGCAACCAGTCAGACACCATATAAGCACTTTACACATATTTTCTTATTTACTCTTGATCCTAACTCTATTAGATATTATTATTGTAAGTCTCACTTTACAGTTAAGAAAAATCATGGTTCACAGAAGTTAAATAACTTCTAGAAGATCAAATATTTAATGAAAGACAATAGCAGGATTTGAACAAAGCCAGCCAATGGACTCCATACTTTCACCTTTTGTCTGAATATTTATTATCTACATATATTTAATTGAGAAGGATTTATATGTCATACAAATATTTCAATGCACATTATGATCTTAGCTACAGGCATTTAAATATAAATAGCTTTGCAAGCATCTATAAATGTTTTCTATTTTTGGATATTGACTCTTCAGTCAATACTCTAAGACCCTGGATATTAATTAGTTATACTTATCTAGGGTTTGGTGGGCAAAAGTGATGTGAACATCTTTTTTCTACCCTTCACCCTTCCCTCCCCCCGCTCTTTTTTTTTTTTTTTTTTTTTAATTTTCTGTTAGCAGACAGAGTCCAGGAAATATGAGTTTGTTCTACTGCTGTTCTAAAGATTGTTATCTAGATTGTTGGGTGACTAGAAGCATTTGTAGTGGCAGCAGCAACATAACACCTTGCTGATTTCACATTCTGACTTCTGGATCAGCTATTGAGGTGTGCTCTTCACAGCTCCAAAGGCAGCCACCAAAATGGAAGCTCCCTGGTGGGACAGGCCTTCACTGCTCTCAGAGTCATTCTGGAAAGCTTAAACTAGAAAGCACCCCTTAATCCCCAACAAGTTTTTAAGTACTTCATTTACTATGTTAAATCCATGTCTTGTTAGCATTCCTAGCGTGCTTTTCATTTCTTGCTCTGAGCTTTGACTGATATTGCTTGACTTGTATTAGTGCTATCTGATTAGAGCTGATTAGAGCTGATCCCTTTTACAGACTGCAGTGCAACCGCTGTCTCTTCATGTAGTATTCGCCTCCATCCCCCTCATCCCATCCTCCTTTCCTTAGTAACCCTGTCCATTCACTACCTCAAAGCCATTTATGAAAACCATTTTGACAGTTGAGTCTAATGCACTTCCTAAGGTTTCCAATTTAGGAATGTTAATATCATTTTGAAATAAAAATAAAATTCAGGAAATAGAATGTTCAGATTTTGATTTAAGGCAATCAAAACAATGATGTTCCTAATGGAAGGAAGTTGTAATTGTTTATTTTTCTCTTCTCCAGTGTACTGACACTGGAGATTATGCCCTGGTACCTCGCTCACCCCTCCTGCCACTTTTCACCACTGGTACTACACCTTTGCTGCTGCTAATGTTACTGCTTCATCCTTGCCTTGCAAATTGTCTCAAAAAGGAATGTTGGTACTTTTTTTGATCCTTAGCACTTGCCATAAAATATAAATAACTTTGAGATATGTGTATACAAACGAGAATTCAGGATTATGCCAAGCACATCCCTTGCCTCTGCCACAGTTTTGCACAAAGTCCTTTGTGCAAAACATAAGTTTTGAGACTCCCATAATTTTTTTAATTTTTAGAATATTCTTTATTAGCAAAATTTAGCCTAAAAGTAGCCATTAAGAATGTCCCAAATCCATTTAGTTAAAAAGCTCCATAACTTCATGATCAAAGAATAAATATTGGTGCCAGAGCACCTTGCTGAATTTGTACTCAGATGCAACTGAAATAAATACCATACATATTTATATGTGATGGTTGTTCGGAAGACTATCAGAAAGGTAAACAACATTTGGGAAAACCAACAGCCATTTGTTTCTTTGTACCTGACCCAAAATATATTCAGCTGGTATTTGTGTTATTACATACATGGCGCCTACAACCCATCTGATACTTCTGCTCTCATCTTTTTTCCCAGTAGAAGAGAGGAGGGAGACAGATAAAATACTATGCCCACATCCCTAAATGCTACAGCCAAACCAGAGAAGGAGAGAGCCCATGTCAGGAGCTGGGTTCACTTCTACTTTGTAGTGCCTGGATGACAATTAGGAATAGTTTTGTAGGGGAAAAACAACAACACAAAAATAAAATTAAGTAAAATCCAATTTCCACTCTCAAATTGTTTTAAACATTAGTTTGAAAGTTACTCAGTTTAATGCACTTTTGTAGAAATAACTAGAACTTTTTGCACTCTTCATTTCTTTCCAGGCCTTTTACAAAAAATATCATTCCATTGCTAGTTCTTGCTGCTCCACTGTTTTTTCTACATATTCTAATTTATTGATTCTCCTTCCCAGCTTATGTTTTCTTCATGTTTCAATTGAAAGTATGAAATTTCCTTAGCAAATAGTATTTGATGCTGCAAGATTCTTTAAATTTATTATAAATAATCATTTGATGAAACAAATGGCTATTCCATTTTCACTAATAGGACCAATAGGGGAATATTGGAGTATTTTGCTTTCTGTAAATCATTATGAACATTTACAAACATACTAGAACATTTACACACATACTAAAAAGTGTGATAAAAGTATACAATAAAAAACACTTAAATTCTACAATCAATATTTTACTGGAAATTCTTTATCATGTATCTGTCCCTCCATCTAGCTGTCCTATTTCTGAGGCTCTGTAATAGATAGTAAGAGGAATCAGCTGAAAAACATTAAAAAAGGCATGATTGAATAAAACTTTCCTGAAATGTTTTCAGCATTTTGACTTTGCTGTTGCCTATGTAAAAATTAAGATAAACATTTGGAGGGTGTTTGAAGTATTATATATACCGGGATTATGACTCACATCTTAATGCTTTCTGCAGGTTTCCCCATGGTTTTCAACAAAGTAGGTTTGTTGAGCAGTAGAGGAGAAAGGGTTATCACTGACTATCAAATTAATATATACAGCTCCTTACATGCCGTCACTCTGCCCTCAATTTTTAAATAATGGATTTTATAAAAAGATTGAATAAAGGACTCAAAAGCCATAAACTACAGAGAGATACAAGATGCTATTGCCAAAAAACAGATAGCACTCAATTAGTTTTTTTAAAGGCATTCTTATCACATCTCCTCCTAATATTAGCTTTCTCAATAAACAATAGCCTGCTGCAATATTGCCAGGGTCGCCCAGCTGAGATGACAATGAGCAATGACAGATGATCAGGACCATCTGAAATTATTCACACATGGCACTCACTAGGCCTTTGGTTTTAAGACTTTTCTATCTGTGACTGAAACATGAAACCAGATTAATATGTATATGGTAAGAAAGATAAGATATGCATTTTTAAAAATATAAATGGAACTAAGAATATTTTGGGATCCATTTTCAGCTACTAACTTATCTAGTTGAGTCTAATGTGTACATAAAAAGCAACAAATATTTCTGCTTTTTAAAAAGACTTTAAATCTTGTAATTCTATTAAGAACCTAGGTAAGGTTTTCAGAACTAAAGTAATACATATCAAAATCTTTACAACATTACAATATCCCCATTATTGGTGAGACCTTAAAAGGTCTGGCTCTTTCCTATTTTTATTTTTATTTCTTTCTTTTTTGGTTAATCCTCACCCAAAGATGATGTTGATTATTATCATTATTTTAGAGAGAGAGTGGAAGACAGGGAGGAAAGGGGAAGGAGAGATAAATATTGATGTGACAGAGACACATTGATTGGTTGCCTCTTGCATGCACAGATAGAACCTGCAAACCAGATACATGCCCTATGGAATCAAACGTGTGACCCTTTGGTGCTCAGGCTGACACCAACCAGGGCCCCTTCCTATTTTTCCAATCTCATCTTGAAAAATGTTCACAGGATTTCCAGATGAATCAACTTTCTAGTTTTCTCCTACCTTAACGAGCTGCTATTTCCCAGTCTTTTAAGGATTCTTCTTCCTTCTCTCTGACTTGGTTTCATAGTCTGGGCCTTGAACACTCCTCTACTTCCCTCCTCCACCTGCTGTCCTTATCCAATCCCATGTTTTTGAACATTATAAATGTATTAATGGCTATAAGATTTATATCTCCAACTTTGATAGCTTGCCAAGCTCAAGATTTGGTGTGAAAAGGAGCCCTATGATCCACTGCATACTATGGGGGAGGAGGGTGGCGCGCCACTGGCATTCTCGGTGATGTGCTAAATGTCCAAGAGCAGAGTTCACACACCTCTGCCAAATTCTACTTCAGTGGCATCATATTGGTAACCTGAAATGGGCCATATTGGAAATATTTGCCCATGAAAATCATCAAATGCTACAAATCTTCGTCCCTCTCCGGAGCTAGCTTAACAGTACACATTGCCTGTAATATCCTGCTGAGTCCCAAGAAAAACAGGCCAAAGCGATCCTAAGTAATTAAAATGCTGTGTGTGTGTGTGTGTGTGTGTGTGTGTGTGTGTGTGTGTGTGAATATTGTTATTTTAGCTATCCTTTGAAGATAATTTTCAAATCTATTGCTGTAGTTCATTTAAAGTACTTCTATAGGCACAAAGTTCCAAACCCTGATCAGCAGTTAGATTCTGTGGCTTTGGGATATTTAACCTCTTCGTTCAGATGGAATAACAAGCTTAGGGCAAAATATGCAGTCATGGGAATCAAATTTTATTACTTTAAGAAAAATTTTACTAAAAAATACTAGTATGAGTTAGATTAGGATCTTATGATAATGGTATCTCTAACCACTTTCCCATCCAGATATTGAGATCTACAAGTAAATACTTAACACAAACTGACATTTTTCTTTCTAGAATTTGTTTAGTTATCTGTTGATAGCCAAGTTGGAAAGTCATATTTTTATATTATGTCTGATATTGCTGCTCTGAAGAGCCAAGTGTTATAGAGGAGAGGAAATCAGACAGCAATTAGAAAATGAAGGAAATATGCAAAGAGAAACAGTGCTAAGAGATTTTGTGGTCCAGGATAGAGAGGGAGAGAGGGTGAGTTGTCATTCCATAACCACAATCAGTGGGGCTGGGCTGCCTACAATTGTGTTCTGTAAACACATACTCTTTTTGTGCCTAAAACTAAACTCCTGAATTTCACCCAAAGCTGCTCCATTCATATTTTACCTTCCTCAGATCAGTAAATTTCTACATCCATTTTTTAGGTGTTCAGTAGACTTCCTTTCTCTCACATAACTATATCCAATTCCATAGCATGTCCTACTGGCTGTATCTTCTGAATATATCTACAATCTGAATACTTCTAATCATTTCCACTGTCACCAACCTCGTCCAAGCCACCATTCAGTCCTGCCTGGATCATTGCAATAGCTTTTTGTAGTCCCAGCTTCTGCCCCTATCCACTCCCTGGAAGCCTCCCCAGGTCTTTTCTATGCAGAGCAAATCCTGTCCCTATTCAGAGCAGCACTCCAGGAAGCTTCCCGTTTCTCTCAGGCCAGAAACCAAAAGCTTTATAATGACTCTCTTCTTCAGCTATGAAACTTCACCTCCAATTGTTCATCTCCTTGTTTACTTTCTTACCTAACCCCATGTCTTTAAATATTATAAATGCATTAATGGCTATTAAATTTATATCTCTAGCTTCAGTCACTCACTGAGCTCCACATCTGGTGTAAAAAGGGGCCCTGCTGTCTTGAAACACTCCAGACACTCCTTCCTTAGACTCTGCCTCTGCTGTTCCTATTACTTCTCAGAACTTCTCCTCCATTAGCCACTTGCCACAATTCCCCATCTTCAGGTGTTCAAATGTCTCCTGAATCCAGACTTTTCCTGGCTGTTTGGTTTAAAGTACCCCCTCCCCCTAGGGAATCTTATCTTCTTTCTAGCTCCTTTGTGCCATATCATTTACATGTATATAATACAGTATGTATTTTGTGGGTTTTTTTTTTTTTTCACTCCACTATAATATAAATCTTCCTAGAAGAAATGTTGACAATTTAGACATCAACTGCACCCTCGTGTACCTAGAAGGGTGCCTATCATGTAATAAATGCTCCAACAGCCCTGGAATAAAGGAAGGAGTCAATCCGGAAAATGAGTAAAAATACTTGTGGGGATGAAGTTGCAGAAATGCCTGAATTGCACAAACTCTTAGCCTCCACTGCCCTAATTCAATGGAATGTTGCCAACTCCTTGTTTTGTTCTATTTAGATTCTGCATCTGTGTAGATTTCATTTCCAAAATTTGGGGATGTATAGTAATTTAGTCAGGAAAAACGTTGTTTCCAAGGATGCCTGGTAAAACTGATTACAATGAAGTTGGCACTGGGTCCTAGTTTTAATATGACACCATGGCATATTGTCATTCTAATTTCCACTATAAAGTTTTTCCAGTGGTAGAATGGGTACTTTCCCAGTTGTTGTTGTTGTTTTAAATAGAACTTAGATAAAAAGCTCATGTTGGACTGGCATCTGATCACTCAGAGCAATCTTCTCAGATAAAAACACCATGTCAGTAAAAAGAAAGAAAAAAATATCTGCTATAGTATGGAAGGGAATAATCCCTTACAAAACTGTCTCTGCATGCTAATAAACCAACAATTAAAAAAATAAATAAATAAAGGCCCGAATATGAAATTGTTTGAGTGATATCGCTTACATTAAATTTCAGTGATGCCAAAGGCAAAATCACCCTGAGGCTTGGATACATAAGTTAGGACAATGACACATACTAGTATTTAAGCTCCTTACATTAAATAATGGTTGGTGCATCTAGTTTAGATCAGAATGTAAAAATGAAAACTTGAGCTTTATTTTAAGTCTTATTTTGACATTATTGAACATGATCTTGAGAAAGAAAGAAAAAAGATAATTATAGTGAGGCAACAATTCCCTGAAATACACACAAAGATAGCCTACTTAGTGTGGAGTTCCCTTGATCTTCCCAGGGTATAACAGTAATGCATTGTGTTTGTCTTTAATTTCTTGTGTCCTCACATAAGATGTTGAAATCTGGTTAATTGGTAATTGCTTCCAGCGCCATATGTAGACACTTTAAATAATGATATAGGAGATATGAACTGGAGACAAAATGCATAGTCAATATATTTTGACTTGCTCATAAATCTAGGAAATTTAGATAATCTCTAGTCATTAAGTAATGCTTGAAATCATATGTGGATAATGAATATCTCTATGGTCCTCCAAGGATAATACAGATTCCAAATTAGACTCTAGATCAGATGGTCAGCATTTGACATATTCAATAAACCACATTTGATATTATTCTGGTTTTTAATTGTATAATTAAAGTTATGTCACAAACAGAGGAGCTGATTCCATAAATTTTCTAATATTCAGCTATAAAATTGAGTGTTAAATCTGAACATCTGGATCTTTTTGGCCAACTGTCTACTGAATGGTTAGCTCTTCCAGGATTAATACTCATATTCTCTATAGAACATTCAGGAGCATTCCTATATAAGAAATTCTTACAATGTTACCATTTCTATGAATGTGAATATCATGTCTGTCCTCTAGTGAATTTTGAGACCTTAGAGGAGCACTAGAGAACACCTTCCAACTCATTTTTTTTTTCATTTTATAGATAAGAAGTTGAGATCCAGTAAAGCAGAGTTATACAAATCCATATTAGTATTTACAATTGCATTTAAGTGCAATTATATGCTGAAGGGGATCCAAATATGCTATCCCAAAATATGTTGCTTTGGCTAAAGGCTGATTTTGAGTTGAAGGCAATTGAGAAGCAGCAGATGCAAGAAGAACTTTGCTCTCCCACTTCCTGCCTGAAAGCAGGGGATAAATTTTCCTTTGTGAAGTTTTATCCTCCCCTCTCCTGTATCTGGTAGAAGAGGATTTTTTTTCCCCATTGAAGACAGAAGGTGGCACTGACTTGAGTCTGTCTGCCAACAGACAGCACTGACTTGAGTCTGTCTACCTTACTAAACAACATGTATGCTCCATTAATTGTCCATATATTTTATTTAATGTTTCATAATTTACTACCCCTAAAAGTCCAAACTCCTTTCCTTGTCTAGTCACTTTTCCATAATCCATTGTCCTTTGTTTAAATAGTATATAAGCCCTGGGTTTTAACTGCCTCTTTAGGGTTTTTACTTCTGTCCTGTGAATTCTCCACAGACTGCATATAAATATATAAATATCAATAAATTACATGTGCTGCCCTGGCTGGTGAGGCTCGTTTGATTGGAGCATCATCCCATATACCAAAAGATGGTGGTCCAATTCCCTGTCAGAGCACATACCTAGGTTGTGGGTTCGATCCCTGGACAGGGCTCATGCAAGGGGTGATCGGTTCATGTTTCTCACCTCTCTCTCTCTCTCTCTCTCTCTCTCTCTCTCTCTCTCTCTCTCCCCTTCCTTCTCTTCCTCCTCCTCCTCCTCCTCCTCCTCCTCCTCCTCCTCCTCCTCCTCCTCCTCCTCCTCCTTCTCTCTCTCTCTCTCTCCCTTTCTCCTCTTCTCTCTAAAAACCAATATAAAATAAAAATAAATAAATTTCCTCCTGTTAGTCTGTCTTTTCACTGTCTTTTCTCAGTTTAATTTGGCCTTATTCATAACCTAAGAGAGTAGAAGAAAAGTTTTCCCTCCTCTGCATAATATACTTGATTATTTGCCACTTGGTTAAATAGCTAGCATTAAGCCTTTCCTCAGAAATAGCTATTTCCAAAGTGTGTTTATAATTCAGATGTTGGTGATTCTGCTTAGTCATTTTGGGGGGAAAAGTGTTATACATCCTTAACATTTTCTATACCATCCACTTCAGAACTCCATTCCTCAACCCTATGTGTGTTGGGGTAGTGGGGTGAGGTGTGAGCAGATAAGGTGTGAGGTTGTTATTGCCATTCATCCTAAAATGAATGGCAGTTTTAGAAAGATATGAGAAGGAGAAAGACCCTGCTATTTTAATGTTGTGGCACTAGTTATATTGTTAAATGGTCTTAATCTGTCTCCTTATTATACCTTTAGTTTCTGTTGAGAAATCAGCTAACAATCAGCTTCCTTGTAGGTAACTATTTTTCTCTTGCTACTTTAAAAATTCTCTCTTTGTCTTTTGCCCTTGGCATTTTAATTATGATGTGTCTTGGTGTGGTCCCCTTTGGATTTCTTTTGTTTGGGTTTCTGTGTGCTTCCTGGACTTGTAAGTCTATTTCTTTCACCAAGTGGGAGAAGTTTTCGGTCATTATTTCTTCAAATAGGTTTTCAGTATCTTGCTCTCTTTCTTCTGGCATCCCATAATTCTGATGTTGGTATGCTTGAAGTTGTCCTAGAGGCTCCTCACATAATCTTCATATTTTTGGATTTTTTATTTTTTTTTTATTTTTTGCTTTTCCAGTTGTGTATTGTTTGCTTGTTTGTATTTCAAATCTTTGACTTGATTCTTGTGATCCTCTAGTCTGCTGTTGGATCTCTGTATAATATTTTTTATTTCAGTCAAGTGTATGCTTAATTTCTAGTTGGTCCTTTTTCATATCCTTGAGGTTCTCTCTAAATTTATTGGCCTTTTCTAGAAAATTCTTTAAAAAACCTTATAACCATGGTTTTGAATCCAGTCATTTGTTTTCCTCCATTTCTTTAATTTGTGACCTGTTTCTTTGTCTCCGAATTTTGGCTGCTTCGCTGAGTTGATAGAGTGGCTTTGTGTGCTAGGTGTCCTATAGGGCCCAGTGGCTCAGCCTTCCCAGTTACCTGAGGTGGACACTCTTGGTGCACCCCTTTGTGGGCTGTGTGCACAGTCTTGTTGTAGTTAAGCCTTGATTGTTGTTGGTATCATGGGGAGGAATTGACCTTCAGGCCAACTGAATGTGAGGATCAACTATGGCTTCTCGTCATCTCTTCCCTAAGAGGTCCCTGGGTCTCAGTGTCCTGCAGTAACCACTGCAAGTACCTCTGAGAGAATGCCGCCCTTGAGTTTTGCCCACTTCCAGACAGTCCACTTTCTCCCCATATGAGTCTGGGTCCCCAGAGTCTCACCCAGAACTGATGTTTGGAGCAGTCAGGAGCTTTTGTTTCCCTCCAGCTTGAAAAAGACAGCCGCATGCTCAATTGCCAGCCCTCTCTGTTCACACATCCGTACCTCTGCCTTCGACAGCTCCTGTGAGTCTCAGTATGCTTTTCTATTTCCTTCTAGTTATATAATTTCCACTCAGCCAGCCTTCCTGTGGTTCTAGACGATGTCCATTTTGTCTTTAGTTGTAGTTTTGAAACTATTGTGTGAGGCAGTTTAAGTGTTTACCTATGCCACCATCTTGGTTTCTCACACCGAAAATATCTTTAAAATGAGTCTAAATCTTTGTTTTCCATAATTCAAACTACAATAAACCACTGCAATTATTGTCTAGCATATACTAAATGCCTAATAAATATATTTGAATGAATAAGTGACTTACAGAACTGAATTTCTTGAACTCTGTTTGCTTACCCTCAAATTCATTTTCTAAGGGGCAGGGTAATTTTTCCAGTTATTTAATATTATCATGTCATTCTCCTATTTAAGATCCACACTGGCTTTCTACCAATTTTAAAGAAAAAAATTAATAAGCCTTAAAAGGCTCTGCATGAAAGGACTGGTTAATGCTCTATCTTGTGCAAAACAAGATGAGAAATGTAAATCTACACTTGTAATTTATTACCACTGTATAGGATTTGCACTGTGATGTCAACCTCCACATTGAATAATTAGGAACTCTGAACATGTTATACTTCAGTAGATACAAGAGAAGACACAAAATTAGGGGAAAGGTGGTGATCCTAGATAGCACACATTTTTAAAATAAGTGTTTTTTTCATTATAAGTATTTTCAAACACAAAATAGATAGAATATATAACAAATCCCATATACTCTCCACATAAATTTAGCAAGTATAAATATTTTTGCATTCTATTTTCACAACCACAACAACTGAACAAACAACATAACAACAGGCTATGTGGGGTGATCAGGCCGGTGAGGGTTAGTGAAGGATGACCAAATGACTGAACAGCAGGCTGCATGAAGGCCACCAGGCCAGCAGTGGGGACAGTAGCAGGTGACCAGATTGGCAGGAGGTAGTTAGGGGCAACCAGGCCAGCAGGGGGTGCAGTTGGGAGCAACCAGGTCAGTGGGGGCAATAAGGGGTGACCAGGAAGGGGGGTATTTAGGGGTGACCAGGTTGGCAGAGGGGTAAGTTAGGGGTGATCCGGCCAGTAGGCAGAAGTGATTAAAGGTGATAAGGCTGGCAGGTGAGGGAGTTAGGGGAGATCAGGCAGGCAGGCAGGTGAATTTTGTGCATGGAGTCTCTAGTAGAACATATAATTGTCTTTTTGGTGAAACTAAAATAGATGTGGTTTCAGGTGATGACAGACTGACCTACTCTTATTTGCTAGTATTTTTCTGTCAACCAAGGCTCTTTGTTTATTCTAATATATAGTTCATATAGTTAAATCAGAATCATTCCAAAAATTTTTTCATTAATGGACAATATTCTGATCCAGGACCTAGTTGGTTTTTGTGTATTTTTTTTACACTTTCATTAAGTTATTGCACATATCATAAATTTATCCATTTTTAGTATATAGTTCAGTGATTTTTGGTATAATTACAGAGTTGTGCAATAATCATCAAATTAAATTTTAGAAAATTTGTAACACCTTCCAAAAAACTCATGTCCATTATCAGTGATTGCCCATTAACTGTACTCCTCAGTTTTAAATAATTACTAATCTAATTTCTGTATCTATAGATTAGCCTATTCTAAATATTTCATACAAATGGATTCATGCAATGTGTCAACTTTGTGATTGGTTTTCTTCACTTAGCATAACATTTCAAGGTATCAATATTGAACCATTATTGAACCAATATTGAACCAGTATTAGCACTCCATTTTAATTACTAAATAATATTCCATTGTATCAATATATAATATTTGGTTTATCCATTCATCAGTTGAGGACATTTAGGTTATTCCCATTTTGGTGCTATCATAAATAATACTGTTATGAACTTTTGTATATGAGCTCTCATATAGATTTATGTTTTCTTTTCTCTTAGGCAGAAATATAAGAGTAAAACTGCTGAGTTATGTGGTAACTTTATGTTTAGCCTTTTAAATAACAATCAGATTTTTCCAAAATGGCTGTATCAATTTACATTCCTATCAGTGATATAAGAGTGTTAAAATTTCTCTACCTCTTCAAGTTTCTTATTGTCTGTCTTTTTTATTCTAGTCCCCCTAGTATGATGTAAATTTTTATTTTTATTTCCATTCCCCTAATGACTAAAATCCTGAACATCTTTTCATATGCATATTGATATGCTATGTAATAAAAGGCTAATATGGAAATTATCCCCTCAGGAATTCGACTAACCAGTTCAACTGCTCACTATGACATGCACTGACCATCAAGAGGCAGTGTGGAATGAAGGCCCCTGCCAGTAGCTGGCATCCAAGGAAAGAAAGGCCCCAATAAGCCCTAATCACCAGCCAGGCCTACGGACCCTACCAGTGCACAAATTTCATGCACTGGGCCTCTAGTTTGTATATATTCTTTGAAGATTGGTTATTTCAATTCTCTGTCTTTTTTTTTCTTCATTTTGCCACAGTCCCATGGTACTATAGCCCATGTTTTGACTTTATTTAACCTTAATTACTAACAAAGATTTATTTCCAGGTATAGTCAAATTGGGGGTTAGAGATTCAATATATTAATTTGGGAGAAGCACAATTTGATCCATAGCAATCATACTGTCTCAATTACTGTTGCTTTGTAACTATTTTAAAATAATTAATCCTCCAACACAACTGAGATCTATATTGATTTTCTATTCTTTAGTTTATAATTTCCTCTTAAATCTTTTTTCTCCAAGGCCCTTCTATTTCTAGATTCTTATGGTATAAAGTAAGGCTGTTGATTTGAAGTTTTTAAAAAATATACAAGCATTTTCAGCTATGAATTTCCCTCTAACCACTGTTTTTGTTGTATTCCATAAATTTCAGTATATTATGTTTTCATTATTATTCATATCAAAGCATTTTCTAAAATTTTAATTGTGGTTTTATTATTTGATCCATTGGTTACTTGGAAGGGTGTTATTTTTCTACACATTATGAATTTCTCAAATTTTTTTATGTTCATTTATCATTTAAATACCTTGCAGTCAAAGAACATACTTTGTATGATTTTAAAACCTGTACATTTATTAAATCTTGTTTTATGGCCTAGCAATAATCTCCATCCTGGGGAATGTTCTAAATGTTCTTGAGAAGAATGTGGATTCTGTTGTGGTTGTGTTTTCTAAGGAAGTCCATAAGTCTAACTGGTTTTTAATCTTGTTTAAGCTTTCTATTTCTTAGTTGAATTTCTGCCTGTTTGTTCTATCTATTATGCAATGCTATTTACAATAGCCAAAATCTGGAAATAGCCCAAGGGCCCATCAACAGGTGAATGTATGAAAACACAGTGGTACATTTATACAATGAAATATTACTCAGGTGTAAAAAGGTAAAAACAATTTAAAAAGGAAATCTTGTTTTGTGACAACATAGGTGGATCTGGAGACTATTATGTTAAGTGAAATAAGCCAGGGAGAGAAAGACAAACACCATATCATCTCACTTATATGTGGAATCCAATGAAAAAAAAATAAATAAATGAACAAAATAGAAACAGAGGCATGGATACAGGGAATAAATTGTAGGTAGAGATGGGCAAATGGGAGAAATGGGGAAAGAGACTTTGCTTGGAGTGATGATCATACAACGCAGTATGAAGATGATGTTTTATTGAGTTGCATACTTGAAGAAATGTCACCCCAATAAATTAAATTTTAAAAAGTGGGGAAGTGAAAGTTTCAACTACCATTATTGAACTTTCTCTTGCTGCCTTCAATTCTGTCAGTTTTCGCTCTTGTACTTTAGGGCTCTGTTAGTAGCTGAATGTGTTTTGTAGATGTGGAACAGTTTTTCTTGGCAATATCTTATTAGCTATTAGCATGTTTTACTACTTTAAAAGCAATGACTCTGAAATACCTATAGGAGATTTTATTATTTCTGTTGACCCTGACCACTTTCTTCCCCATTAATAAAAAATAGTAAAGTTTTGTTATACATTTAACATTTCAATACCCCAATAAAACAGTGTTCATTAGGTAATCTGTGAGTAAGCTAATTCCTGACAAATATAATACTATAGTTCAATTTTATCTTTCTCTTTTTAAACAGTTTCTTTAAAATAATTAAGTTGACCTGTAAATACAAAACAAAACCATGATATACAGATTTTCAAGATGAGGCAGTGGAATTAATAGTTAAAGCTAATCAAATATAAACATTAATCTGGGGGAAAATATACAAAAATTAAATGTAGTCAAGAAGTGATCATAAAATCACTTCATATTATGAATTTAAAGTTTGGACTTCCTTTAAAAGAAGTACATGTCTCATAACTGATGTAAGCATAAGCTCTATGAAAACAAGTTATGTTATTCAGGCTGGTACATCGATGTATTATTTAATTTGCTCGAATCTTAAATATTTGGAAATTTTTCTTTATTTTATTTTTGTCACAATATTCTTCATTTTTTTCTTTCTTTACTTTTTTGAAATTCTTGTATTAATATAATTAATCTATATTAACCTTATAGATTAATCCTGTAATGCTTTTTCCCCCCTTTTTAATTTTTATTTATTAATTTTTTCTTTATTGATTAAGGTATTACACATGTGTCCTTATCACCCCATTGCCCCTCCACCCCTCTCACTTAGGCCCTCACCCTCCTGTTGTCTGTGTCCATTTTCTATTTTATTTTTTTGTATTTGTTATATACTTCATCCTTTTCTATTGAGAGATTCTTTTATTTTTTTAAGATTATTTTTTAAAGGTTTATTATATTATTGGTTTCTAAGCAATGTTCTAGGCTTCTTTTATGTACCTCCTTGAGTTTGTTTAGTCACATCTTCTGGGGCCTCATGACTTTATGGAAAGGTCTGGTCCTTCATCTCACTTCCTTTCTTAGCACATCCAGAGGTCCTGGCCTCCCTTGGAGGGAGGTCAGTTTCTGTGGCTTTCAGAGTGCCTGCCAACGTGGGAGTCCTGAAGGTTGGATGCCCAGGTCCCACTCAACTAAATCCAGTCCCACTACCTACTTCAAACTAACCTGGTGATCATAGGATCTGGCTTCCACACCAGCAAAAACATTACTGAAAAGTTCATCTGAAAGATCTTCTCTTAATAGATTTTATATTGAATCTCTTCATCTTGAGAAATTTCTAATTTGAATATTTTATGTGGTTATTCATTCATATATGTCAGAGATAGGGACTTAAATCAAATACCTGTAAAGAATTTGCTTGATTAAGCAATTACACTGCCTTGAGATCTACATCATTGCCTTCACCAGATTTATTTTGTTGTTTTTTATTGCCCTATACTTTAACTGATACAGAAAACATCTTAAATGAAAAACCCATCAAAACAAAACCTCGCTAACATAATAGGGAGACATTCTGTCCACAGATAGATATTTAAATCTTCCCCAGTGAAATATAATAATTTAAAAGAGGCCAATTCAAATGGAAAAATGTCACAAAGTAAAACATATAAACATATCTATAGCTAACATTTGTTTTGATTACACATTCCTCTAGGAAACACATGGCAACTAGGAAGAAAATTTTATTTTCATTGCCAGCAGTTAAAGGGCTAACCTGCCTTGGAAAGTTATTAGGGGTGTTGAATGTGTTTTGAAACTCAGCATGTGTCATTTTACACAAATGGTAGAGATTCACTCTTGTAGTAATGATAGTTCTCTATTATAGAAATATCTTTCACTCAATATACCTTTTAGGCAAAAACCAGTATGTGAATTAATAGACTTCAGGTCTAATTAAGTGCTGCTCTTCGGAGAATTGTTTACATATGGGTTCTTTGTAATTAATGTTTTATTTAAGCATAGTTTGTTTTGTACAACAAAGGATGGAAAATATAAAAGCATAAACTGATAGGGACCCAAGGGGTTTTATATTGCTTCTCTTTAATCACTGGAGATTTGTACCTGTCATGGAATTGTCTGGGTGTTGGGGTTTTTTTTGGCAAAAAATGAGGGTGAATCTTAAATGATTGTAAGTAGCTCACTTCGATTTCCTAAAACCATTTCTATCAGGAGACAGAAGAGTATTTTGGAACAACAAAATGCTTTGCAATGCAAGTTTTTATAATTAGTAGGAAAAATGACTAGGCATTTTTCATCTTATAAATATCCTTGCAACCCTGAAAACACTAATATATTATTCTTCAGCTTTCTCTAAACAAATAAAACTCACGTTTTACTTTTTCCTAATTAGCCTTACTTCTCAGTCTCATTCCATTTTCCGTATTGGACATTTGCCAAATTTACCATTAGATGAATTTAAAACTATCAAATTAGCAAAAACTGGGGTGACTATTATTAAATTTTTGACAGTTTTAACAGATAAGGGTGAACATCTAACTCGTCAACCAACTCTAATATTTACATTTTAATTTTTTATAATGCATAAGTATAAATATTTTAAATTATGAAAATTAAAAGAATACTACAGGGAATATATTCATCATGAGTTGATCAGTTTTATTCAATAATTATTAGCTTGTTATAATAGTTGATTATCTATCACATATCTACATACATACATATAATACACAATTTACCAAATTATTTGAAAGTTGCAGATGCTGCCAAAACTGGTTTGGCTCAATGGATAGAGTGTCGGTTTGGGGACTGAAGGGACCCGGGTTCGATTCCGGTCAAGGGCATGTACCTTGGTTGCGGGCATATCCCCAGTAGGGGGTATGCAAGAGGCAGCTGATCGATGGCTCTCTTTCATCAATGTTTCTAACTCTCTATCTCTCTCCCTTCCTCTCTGTACAAAATCAATAAAATATATTTTTTTTAAAAAAAAAGAAAGTTGCAGATGCTACATAATACCATTGTCTCACACGCAAAAGAATAACAATTTCCTAATGTCATGCAGTATGCAGTTCATAATCAAATCACCATAGCTGTCCCCTAAATATCTTATCCACATTCTATAGTTCATTATTTTAATTAGTTTCTGGTTTTGCTATCCAATTTTGTATTGAAAAAATATGTAATCTTAGGTCAAAGGAAGCATGTTGTTTATAGGTCTACACCTCATTTTGTTCACTTAAAATTGTATCCTAGTTACCTTTGAATATCAATCAGTGTGTATTGGTCATCTTCATTTCTCTTCCCTCATCTAGAGAGTGCTTAGTACAATGCCTATAAAATAGCAACCTCTCCCATAAAGGATAATTGCTGTCCTTTACCAGATAATATGTAGGTAGCTTGTTATTAATGGAGAAAAACACCCTATTGTTTTAAGGGAAAGGTACATATAAATATACACACATTTATATAAATTTACTCTAAGATATTTACTAATTTAATAGAATCTGATTGTTTACTCTGGATTGGTTATTGAAAAGTAGTAGCAACCCTTTTGTTGCTTATCATCTTTAACTTCAGATCTAAAAACCTCTACTGCTAACCAATGTTCTAAAATGCAGGCAGTATGCATATAAACCTAACCAATGGACACAGACACCAGGAAGGTGAGGGCGTGAGTGGCGGGTGGAGGGGGTTGAATGGGAGGATAAGGACACATAGGTAATACCTTAATCAATAAAGAAAAAAATTAAAATGCAGGCAACAAACATTATATTTTAATGGTTAGGTAAGTATTGCTTGCAAAACAGGTTAATAGAGTATGATAATTTTATTGATGAAAATATTCCTAAATGATTACTTGCACTCTGATGAAAATGACAACTTTTTAAAGTTTTCTTTTTTCATGAAAATTTACTATGATTTAAAGGACACTTTTACAAAGTATGGAAACCTCTTTCACGTCCCGCATGGTCCAGGGTTCAGTTTCTGGAGAAGGGTGGCATGCAAATTAAAGAGAGACTAGAAGAAATTTAATTTGGCCACATTGTGGGGGGAGGGCAGGAGGGAGCACACCTCTAGTGGGAGGACTGCTGCTAGGCTCTGGCCTTTTTTTTTTAATTGAGACTATGGGATACACCCATTACCCTTAAGCATGTTTGGGATACACCCATAGCCCTTAGGCAGGTAATAAACAGATTATCATATCAAAAGGATTTACATGCTTAGAAGATGGGGAAGTTGCCTCAGTTAACATTGTCTCAGTTAGATAGGGAGTGGTTGGCTCTGACTTTTCAGAGCTTCAAGTTTGACCAGCCTTTTACATCTTTTCTGTTAGTCAGACAATGGTAGGTTTCCAGCAACAAAGGTGGGTAGTTTCCAGGATACTCAGGGCATTTTATACATGTAATTTTGATTAAACATTAATTATATTTTAATGAAGAAGTATAAATGTCCAATTGGATCATATGGAAATGGATTTAACAAAACACTTCCAGGGCAGGGGAAGGTTGCTGCGTTGACATATTTGTTATTTTTAATGATGACTATATAGACAATTTAAGGCCAATGATAATCTGTTTTTGTTGTTTTGCTATTGCTGTTGACAGATACATACACCCATGTGCAGAAAGAATAGAAAGATATCTTTGAAACTCAGGATTTACTTGATGAATGGTATTAATGCATACACCTACATTTAAGTTCTCTTCTGCCAACAACTTTCATTTTTCTATATTCCTTACCAGAAAAACATTTGTTCCTATGTGGAATTCTGGGAAAAGTTATTCCTCATAATCTACCCATATCTTTATAGAAGTTAAAGTACAGAAGAGGCAGAGAAGGAGGTCTAAAGGGTGCAGAATATGTGAGGGAACTTATGCTCAAGAGTGTTCAACTTGAAATAAGTACATCTGATAAATTAGTACTTGCAGGTCTATAAATCATTTTAGTGGGCATATGTTGGTCATAATTTATATATATATAGTATTAAACTCTATACTAATTTCTTTGTTCCATTAGGGCAGAGTGAGGAGAGATTAGGTTTAAAGAAGATTGAAAGAGATCACTGAAGGGCTTGTATGCATGGATATAAGCACAACCAATGGACCAAGACACTGGGAGGGTAGGATTAGGGCATATGACAGGGGTTAGGGGAGGCTGGGGGAAGGTCAATAGGGGGAAAAGAAGGAGATATATGTACTACTATATGTAATACTTTAAACAATAAAAAATAGTAATAAAGGAGCCAAAAAAATAAATAAAAAGAAAACCACAGACAACCAAAAGTTGGCAGAAACAAACACATGCAGGAAATTGTGGGTTCTATAATTCTAGAAATGCTGTAATTCTATAAATTCTGCTGCTGTTGCAAAACCCTTCCACTCCCTACCTCCCCCCCCCCCCAAAAAAAAATAAAGAGAATTGAAGCAGAGTAAGAGACAAGAGAACCATGGACTCAATGGTGTTCAATAAGAAATGGTCCCTTTTCCATAAAATAACAGTATGGGGATCAATATATCATAAATGAAAATTAGAAAATGGCTAACAATTCTTAAATCATATGCAAAACTATAGGGTTAGAAATATTTATTATATACTTATTTGAATTTTTCTCCATTCAGAGTATCACATGACCTACACTTTTTTTAAGCATTTTTTTTGTTGATTTCAGAAAGAGGAAGGGTGAGAGAGATATAAACATTAATGAAGAGAGAAAATCATTAATCAGCTGCTTCCTGCACACCCCCTGCTGGGGATTGAGCCCATAACCCAGGGCATGTGCCCTGACCATGACCGGGAATCAAACCATGAGCTCCTGCTTCATGGATCGATGTTCAACCACTGAGACACACTGGCTGGGCCCACACTTCTTTTAAATGTCCTACAATTCTTTTTCATGCCTTTATTTGTATGATGTTTTCACAATTTACCAAGCATTTTGAAAACATGGTTTTATTTAAACCTCTTACCTTATGAATAGTTCCCTCTATTTTAGAAATGAGGCAACCTGAGTTTTTCAATGATATATGCATAATAAATAGCCAAGCCAGTATATTAATCAAGGTCTTTCAACTCTATTTCATGTTATTTCTATTTCAGCACACTTACTTGCATTTTGTGATACATAAAATGTATTGGTTTTTACATTTTTCATTATTATATACTTTATCATAATCCTCAAGTGCCATACTTATTTGAAAATTCATTAAACAATATATCCAGTATAAGCATTTTTAAATGAATGGAATCATTTGATTATCTTAAGCATTTTATTTCTTGAGACTGAATTTAGTTGGTGTTCAATTCTTCTTAAGAGAGATATTTATAGATCAAAACTACCTTTCCAGACTGCTAGTTTCTTTCCAAACAAAATTTCTTTTTACTTTTTTCCCCTGGCACAAGTTTCTGCATGTAACAGCAGGAATACAAATTATGTCCAAAGCACTTACGTAGTTGGCAGAAGTATTTTCTCTTCTGCTATAAATTTATCAAACATTTTTCAAAACAGTAAATCCCTGAAAACAAGGGCTGAATTCCAAATGGGATCATCATAGTTATGCCATTTACAATGTTTTAGTTAAGAGAATCTTCAATTATCTATTGTAAAGATCTTAAGTTTGAGAGCAATAACAATTTGCTATGGGTCTGAATTGGCAGACCAATTTTCAGCTTCAGCAACTCTATTTTTTTCTTGAAACTTTAGGCCAATTTTTCACTATGGAAAATGCATTGCTAATTAGTGATCAGTTCCTGCATGGGTCTTTTCACTCAGCCTAGAATATGCATGCCATTACAGACAGTAGCATCATCAAATCAGGAACATAATGGGACAGATGGAGGAGAAATAAAGAGCTTTCAGGAGTCAGAAGACAAAATTGAGTGCATCCGACATCATTTATAATGTCCTTATGTGTGCAAATTCAATTAGAAGTAAAATATTGATTAGGTAGTTGATGTCACAGATAATACATGGTGGAAAAGTAATTAAACATTTTCAATTTTTCATTTTTAAATATTCACAACATTAGAGCAGAATTAAAGATGAGTAAGTTAGGAAGTAAATGGTGCTGATGAAGGAGAGAAATGAGTCGAGTAGGGACAAACAACCAAATGAGAATTTTTTAATCATCAAGTGCTTAGAAAGCATTTATTAAGTGCCTAATATTTGTTAAGCATCTGACAAGCAAAATAGGTATAAGGATGGACACAGAGTAAGACATCATTCCTTCCCTCAAAGCATTTTCAACTTTTGAGATCAGTGAACAGACACTCATCCTTTGAGACATCTTGAACCATTGTTCAAATTCACTCAGGTATGTATCTGGTATTATGGGCTTATAACTGAGTATATTGAGACAACTCCATTTGCTATATCTCTAATAGACCAATCAACCAAAATAATTATCAGGATAATAATGGCCGTTATCAAAGCATAAATTTATTAAGACCTTTCCAGAATTGGGATATTTGACCTTTGCCCTCTATTTCTAAACTGCGCTAGGAAATAGTGATCATATGGAACCTCAGCAAAGAGTTTCTTAGCTCTTGACTATTATTCAAATAAAAGGTATTCTGAGAGCTCAAACACATATTTAAATAATCATTACTTAAAACAGTAAAAAAACACAGGAAGTGGAGATGTTATGAAAAGTTCCAATTTAGAATGTAGATGTATAAGAGAACATAAGAAATGAACATGAAGAAGGTAGTGTTTAACCCTAGCCAGTTTGGCTCAGTGGATAGAGCGTCAGCCTGCAGACCAAAGGGTCCCTGGTTCCAGCCAAGGGCACATACCTTAGCTGCAGGTTCCTCTCCAGCCTGGACCCTGGTCCAGGCTCCTGCAGGAGGCAACCAATGCGTTTCTCTCACATGGAGGTTTCTCTTTGTCTCTCCCTCTCTTACTCTCCCTAAAAATCAATGAAAAAATATCCTCAGATGAGGATTAAAAACAACAATAAAAAAAGCTGGTGTTTATTTCTTTAGGTATAAAATGAAGTCTAGCAGCTGGTGAGAGCTCAAGAAAATAAATCCAATTTGATATGGATATATAAAAAGTCGATACAGTTAGCAACCATAGTTGGGAAAATGTTTGGGGTATCTAAAAAAAATTTTAAAAATACAGTCTGAAAGGGGAAAGAACAGTACAGAAAGTATGTACACATAGGGCTTTTCATTGATGTTTATGGAAACAATCAAATTTACCAGTTAACAGCAACACGTCCTTCTGTAAAGAAAGCTGAGAAATATTTGAGAGATACAGACATCACTCTATATTTTATGTAGAAGACAAATTTAAATGATATAACAAATTGAAATGTTCTGTTAAAGTTGTCCATTAGGAAGAAGCAATCATTCAAGAAATACCTAAGTATAGTTCATCTTGAGACAGAAAATGATGGTGTGACATAAAATGATACACCTTTCATTTAGGGATCCCTATCTGGCATACCTGCATGTTCAGAAGATAGAGAGCATTCGGTCATAAAAGAAAAGGAGGAGGAGTTGGGTGGAGGAGATGGCTTCTGAGCAGCCAAAAGAGATTGCACAATTTCACAAAGTCATCAGACACTCAGCGCACAGCTTTTACCGGTAGCGCAGTGCTGAGGCATCTGCCGGTCAGTATATGAGTCCGCAAGAAACTTCCTGGGCCCTCATTCTGCAGCCATGTAGCCTTTATTTTAAACCCTTTCCTGACTCTGCCATCTGTTTTCTTAGCCCACAAGAGCTTAGAGATGAAAATAAGTAACTTATTCTTATACCGAAGAGCTGACCTCTGGACACAGAAGAAGGGGATAGAAAATAAAATTGGAAAAGCCTAGAGAAAACTCTGATTCAGTCTCTTCATATATTGGAATATACCCTGAAAACAACTCTGGAAAAAAATGGGGTATAGGACAGAAATTATTACTAACAATCATGAATTTGTTTTAGTCATGCATTCTTTGAATAAACATTTTTTGGTACCTACCCTTCAGTGTTTCTCAACAGGTTTGTTTTGTTTGTTTTTGTTTGTTTGTTTTTTATCCCTTAAAGAGACTTTCTGGATGTTTATTTTTTCTGAAACTGCCCCTTCCCCCCAAATGCAACACCACAAATATATTATTTATTTTTTTGTCTGTACTTGGGCCCTTTGGAGTAGCTTAAGTCATTGTAATATCTAAGATTTTTTTCATCTTCCAAGAACCAAGTTTTGTTCCCTTGAAGGAAATATCACCCCCATTAAAAATTTATGCTCTGCCTTGAGCCAGTCACTATACCAGAGACTGAAATATTTAATGGTGAGCAAAACCGACAAGGTCTTTGCCTCTGTGGAACTCACTATCTATAGAGAGAAATAATTAATATGAGCTCCATGTAATGACCAAAGATAGGGTATAGTTTTGAGCCCATGTTTAGACAGGGTGAAGAGATTTAAAAAAAAAAGATTGTAGACATAGACAACAGTACATGATTATCACAGGGAAAGGGGGTGAGGAGGTAGAAGAAGGTATAGGGGGGATAAATGGTGATAGAGGGAGACTTGACTGGGGGTGGAGTACAGACAGTACAATATACAGGTGATGTAGTATATAACTTTATACTTAAAGCCTGTATTAATCAATGTCACCCCAATAAATTCAATAACAAAATAATAAAAGAAATTACTTCTTTGAGAAAGGGACACGAATTGAGATTTTAAGGATGGGTAGTATTATCTAGTAAAGAATTAAGGAAAAGCATTCAAGGTAGAAAGAATAACATGGACCAAGTCCTGTGGTAGGAAGAAGTATGGTAAGAGCAAGAAATTTAAGGTTACTAAGATGGATAAAGCAATGAGAACATCAGAGAACACAATGTACATTGAGGCTGGAGAAAGAGGCAAGGGGGTTACAGTCCATAGTAACAATTTTGGTCTGTATTCTAAAAGCCATGTTGGGGGAAAAAAATGACTAAAGCCGACATAGAATCTGTGTTATGATTAAATTCACAATAATTGCACATACACAAACAAAATTATGTTCAAAGTATTCTCTTTATAAATGCCTGGAATTATGGGAGTTATGACTATGTTTTAAAAATTAATACTGCTGTGGTAGGATTCAGTTATCTAGAAAATTAGATTGCGTGAAATACTTAATTCTCAACAGAGCCTGGAAAAGTAGGCATTTTTCTATTTAAAATTGGACCAACTCATTGTGACATATGGAGTAATAAAGAAAATGAATAATGTATGCATGCAACAGATGATTATTATGTTTAAAGTAGTCTGGATACAAAATAATTTATGAAGAATAAATGCAGGTAAGAAGTAAAAGATATGCCATCCCCAAAGCTCTGGGAGGTATCTCCTAAATGGATATGCTAAGTCATCCATATTTAAATAAACAACAGAAATGGTTCTTTTACCTTTGAATGCATTTGTTTTTATCATATAAGAAATTCCTTTTAGAAACCAGGAAGCTGTAAGAAATGATTTTAATAGTCACTCAATTCCTATTCTTTAATACTTAAAAAAAAAATTTTTTTATATTGATTCCAGAGAGGAAGGAAGTGTGTGAGAGAGAGATAGAAACATCAATGATGAGATGGAATCATTGATTTGCTGCCTTCTGCATGCTCTCTACTGGGGTTCGAGCCCTCAAGCTGGACATGTGCCCTGACCAGGAACTGAACCATGACCTCCTGGTTCGTAGGTTGAGGCTCAATCACTGAGCCACATCAATCAGGCCTATTCTTTGAAAAAATTATATATTTATTCACAAAGAACTCAGAAATGTATTTATGTTTAATGTCCTATTAACTTTCAAGTACACCTTCGATTATTATCCTCAGTATGCTTGTGTTTGTTTTTAAGACCCTTTGTGGCTTTTCTATATTTTTAGTCTTTCAGATAACTCTGCTCCCAACCGATACACTTAGGCTAACCAGGAAGAATATGAAAGAAAGGCAAGAACGTCTGGAAGGTTGCTTCCACACCATTCACGAAAAACCTCAACTTGCTCCAGCCTCGCTGTTTAACACTGTGGTCAGGTATGTGCACACCACACAACCTTTTGTTTTCCAAATGAGGTAAAGTTATTTAACTGATCAATAAACCTTCCTCAACCCTCCTGAAGATGGCAGAAATACTGATCTTTGCCATTCTGGACTACAGGATGGGCTCCCATACCAAGAGAGGCCCTGAGCCATTCCCAGGGCCCTCGGAAACTATCCAGTGGGTAAGAAGCCAGATCAGAAAATATTCACCCAGAGATTCAGAAAAGGTAAGTGAAAGATGGGGCCTCTGAGGACATTACAAATGACTCTAGGATGAGTCCAAGGAGGCGCGTGTGATTGAAATATGGAAAGCCCTGGCAGGGGTCAGACTGTCAGCCCTGCCAGTCACTCCAAAGCCCAGAAATCCATGGCCCACACCAAAATGGTCTCCGCTCAGACATTCTGGCATTCTCCACGGTGCACACTGAGTCATAGGATGTGGCAAATAGTCTGGCAATTACCATTCTGGCATCAGACAAAGTAAAAATCATGGGGCTGCTTTTGTTCCATTTTGTGAGGGCCAAAGGGAAATAATAGAACAAAAGATGGTATAAAACTTTTTTTTAAATATATTTATTCACAAAATTCCTTTTTGAAGTCAATTAGAAATTTGTGTGGTGGCAGAGTGAAGCTGTTCTTTATAAAATAAAATAAAAAAGAAAGAAAAAGAAAAAAGAATAATGTGTTAAAGGGCTTGTGAATAGCTCTGAATAGCTCCAAATGTTGCTTATTGATCTGGGAACCTGGAAATGTTCATGTTCTTCCCTCCTCCTGTTTATAAAAACCCTCTACCCTTTTTCTAAAAGAAGAACACACCTCCCTAGTAGAGAAGCAGCACGCAGAGGGTAAGAAGGCTGTGCAATAGCGTCTCATGGGGCTGTGCCTCCCCTGCTGGCTGGCCCTACTCACACTGCACATCACAGTCCTCCAAAGGGCCCAGTTCTGCAGAGCTACAAGGCACAAAAATGCTTTTTTCACCCTAGCACTCCTTGAAATCACGGTATTAACTACCACCGTTTATAGTGCTACATTTATATAGCATGAAATATGGCCTTAAATTATTAAATAGGCTTTCCCTTTTGTAGGGAAGTTCTAAAGGTATATGATAGATAAAAGGATGGATGGATGGATGGATAGATAGATACTAAGAATATTTTCAGATAGACTATTTCTATATTATATATCATAGTATATAATATATAGCATAATATTTAAAAGTCAAATTTGCATATATATATTATAAATTATGTAATTTATAATCATTTTGTAATTTATAAACAACCAGTTGGTCATGGAAAGTTTACATTTTTATATCAAAACCAACGAAATTAACAGTAGCATTCACATTGTGATATATTTTTTTAAGCAGTCAAATGGCTCCGATATCTTCACTGTAAAAGAGCCATTTTCAATGATATGTACACTAAATTTAGAGAAGTCCAACTTTTATCTTTATCTAGGAAAATGTGATGAAATGGAAATGTTGTGGCTTTAATTGACATCTTAAGGAAGCTATATTACTGCTGGACAATAGTTCCTGTAGACTAAGGACCTATTCTCAACCATGCAACAGAGGGGACTTCATTGATTTAGTCACCCGTTTTAATTTTTTCTGTTGGAATTATGTAAAATATCCTGGTGAACAAATGAGCAAAACTCTTTTTTTATTGGCGTTTTAAATTATGGGGAAAATGGGGGGGGGGGACAATTCCTTAGTATGATTGGAAAAACTAAGTGGTATCCGCCCTGTTGCCATGGATATGGGTGTCTTGTATATAATAATGATCTTTTCAAAGAAATTGAAGTTCATTAAAATTTGCAAAGTAGCACTCCTACTGCAATAGCCAATTAAATTTATAAAATCCATGACTCCTCAATATTTCACTTTCAATGGAGTATTTAGTAGCAGTTTTCCCCCTACAATATGGTTTTCAAATGTCATTTTAAAAATGATTAATATTTTCCTGTGTTTTTAAACAAAATACAGATTCTGTTCAGTACAGTTGTTTTGAAGAAAACATAATTGTTTAAAAGTTCAAAGTATGTTTGTATTTTAATACATATTGTGGTCATGGAAAATAGGTTAAAATCTGTCAGTAGAAAAGTCAATTATACCTAACACTTTTTTCAGTGCTCACTATGTGTCAAACCTTCTTTTAGGTGATTTGTATTTATGAACACACTTGTATTTTGGGATGGAAATTTATGTGGCAGCTTCAACAGAGGCTGAAACAAGTAAAACATGTCTTAACCATAGAGAAAAATACAACTTATTTTAAAAAGTAAAGAAATTTGTGAGATTATTTTTGTTAGATTAATATAGTTCCAGATCACCTTAAGATCTGTTCTATTAGGTTAAAATAGTAGTTATGTTTATTAGTTAGTAGAATAAGAAGAGTAGCTAACAATTTGGTATTTTTATGAGCCTTATGTAATGTTACTTAAATATCTTACATTATTCAATTCACAAAATACTCTTTTCAAACTTTTTATTTTAGAGGTAATAAAACTGATTTAAAAAAGTAAATAAATTGTCCCAAGAAAACACAATTTATTTTATTAGTAATGTAGGTGAGATTGAATCCAGATTGTCCTATTGTTCTCTAATTCAGGTCTCAAGAACTCAACTAATTAAATCAAATTTATTATTGCTATTATATAATTAAACTATACAGACTTCTTTTATAGATAACTTCATATATTTTATATTTCTTCTTATATATCATATATACCTTAATTAATGTATAATTTACCTCATATATATAAATGTATACACAAATATAAATTTTTAGCTAGTCAGTCTGCAACTCACTACTTGATTAATAGAATAGTAATGCAATGGAGGTGGCCACAGTAGATATTACAGTCTAAAAATTGTGTCTTTTAGTTCTATGACAAAAGAGAAAATGCAGGTGCAGGTCACCCTAGGCCTAAGACATTTCTCAAGACTCAAAAATAACCAGACTAGTGAGGTTTCCTCCAACAGAGTATTTCATTTATAATATGCATTTTTTGACCATTGAAAGTCCAACTGTGGATACCTAGAGCTCTCTCCCAAATGGCACCTTCCTCTTAAATTGCATTCTAAATCTCTACTGAGTCATTGTACACTGACTAAATTTAAAGCCATATATTGATTTGCCTTAGTGTTGGTTTTAAGCAGCAGTAATCCAGGCCTACATTTATATTCACTTATTCAGAAGTATTTATTGAATACCTTGATGTACCAAACAGTGAGTAGCTACTGTGGATATAAAAATGAATAATTAATGAATCCCCCTCATGAATTTAAAAATAGAATATGAAGAACAGCTATATGTACATCTAAATTATAATGTATTGTGTCACATGTTTTCAGAGTGTCTTAGCAAAGGACTGTGGGAACTCAGGTATGAAGTTATTGAAAAAATATTAATGTTTCATGCCATGTGCCATCTGATTTAGTTGATATATGTGAAGGGGGTTTCCAATCAAGAGAACAGGGTTTTCTGTAAGCAGGAACCTATGCTGAAGCAGGTCCAGGAAAAGTTAAAAAGTTCGGAGTCATTAGGAGTTAGGAAAACAGCAGCTTGTGAGATGGAGAGAAAAGTGTTGGGGTCAGACTATGAAGGAGCTTGAATTTGTTCTCTAAGCCAGTGGTTTCTAGTCTCTCAGTGTGTATCTCTATTAGCAAGAATCCCCAGTATATGCATATGTATCTATGTATAGAGAAATGTATGTGCACATTATAAAACACACATTAAAAGCACTAATTTCAAGAGTACAATATAAAAAAAATAACATCTAGCTTCTGCAATTTCTTCTCCTACCCAAGAATATATCATTCTTGGTCTATGCATCCAAGTTTAGAAATTACTTCCTTAGACAATGAAAATTCAAGAGAGCCTCGTAAACAAGGGAATGAGGTATCAGCTTTTTTTTTTTTTTTTTCAAGAAACTAACTCAGGGCTCCAGCTGAAATGGCTCAGTTGGTTGAGCATCATCCCAGGTCACCATTTGATTTCTGGTCGGGGCACATGCCAGGTTTGGGGGCTCGATTCCCAGTAGGGTGTGTGCTGGAGGCAGCCAATCAATGTTTCTCTCTCTCCGTCTCCCTTCCTCTCTCTCTCTCTCTCTCTCTCTCAAATCAATGATAACATACTTTAAAAATCAATCAAACAAACAAAAACGAGAGACTCTCTCCAGAAGAAGTGAAGAGAATCTATTGAAAAAGGAAACTGTTAGTCAAGAAGATGAGATGAAGCCTCCGTCGCTGGAGCCGAAGAGCTAAGAACCTGGTTTAAACCTGTAGCACAGACCAAAGGCCATGCTGGACTAGATCCCCTGTGGGTGAGGAATGGAAGTGCCAGGACAATGCTGAGGTTCTATCTATCCATCTTCCAGAGCTACTCAGAACCATATATACACAGTTCCTCAGGGAACTCTACCTCCACAGGCTTTAAATTGAGACCTTGTTAAGGAAATAGAAAGACATGAAATAGAGAGAAATAAAAAAATAAGAAGTATATAAAATTTTTAGTGAATAAGTGGCTCTTTATATCAGCCTCTGTATTTTTCTGTTTCAAAAATATTTTAAAATAGAAATATAGATTATTTACATGCTAACATTTTTAAATCAGCCTCATTACAGAGAATTTCAATGCCCGTGATTACTAAACACTAAATTATCCTTATAGAAACTAAGCAGTTTTGTTAAATTCAGTGAAATGTTGACAAGTGAGATTTTCATACCTTAAAATGACTAAACATTTCATACATCTGCAGATAGGTGCAAAATTGTTATCAACTCCCCTCTTCTGTTACAAAATTAATGAGTGTTCAGTGAAGGCATAACAAAGAATTTTCCTCCAGGCACATTATAAAAACATTTTCTAGCTCTAGTATGAAAGCAAAGTCTTGCCTACAATTCAATGATTGAAAATATGCACATTTTAAAAAGATGATGAATACCACACATAGTAATTCTTTTTATTTTTCTCATATTTAAAACTCCTGTCCTACCTTATCAAGCCCTATCTTATAAAATGAATGTTTTCCTAAGGAAGGTCTAAGGAGCAATTAATGATGAAATTCAAAACATTCTCAATTCATCCAGCTACTTAAGGATATAGAGCTCAAATCAATTCTGAATATCACTAAAGTACTCAACCAATACTACTGTGTCTTCGTCACAAAGGATGATTTTGTCCAAAACTGATACCTCAAATTATCTCCAGAAAACTGGATTTGCTTTCACTGTAACAGTTTTTCTGTGTTATATAATAATGCTGGGGTCTGAATTTCAGTCTCTGATTCATGGTCTGACCAATGTAAGGGAAACATAGTGTTGACAAAGGAATACACAAGCTTGTGAAAATGCATACAAAGAACCATAGATTCATGAAATAAACGATCATTGAGGTACTTGACATGTGTCCATTATTCTTCTTATATACAAATTAATCATTTTATTTTTCCCCTTTCCCTTTTAAAATCCCCATTAGAATTCACTATATTTAAAGGTACTTCTAAAATATATAATTAATATTTGATATTCATCTTTATAAATAAAAAATAACCCCTCTAATATCAATAGTGCCATTTAAGATTTTTTTCTTATATTTATAGAATAATCAGAAGTTTCAATTACAAATTTTAATAAAATAGATAAAAATGTTCATGGTCTCATAGGACAATAAGACACAAGGGAAAAAACTACAAATATCAGAATTATTGAAGCAAGAAAAAAAAATGTTCTGTAGATTCTGTAGAAATAACTTGTATCAAATATCATAAGATTATATTTTATATTGTGGACTTTACATCTGCTTTTTTATAATTCTATTTTTTCCACTTAAATTTTGCAGCAATGTTTGTAACTGGTTGGAAATTAATTCATTTCACATGACTTCTAAAAATGTCAATTATATTGGAAAAAGCAATGGATATTTCAAATTAAAATGGCATCATGCTACATTTTCATCAGACTTAAAAATGCATGCAGGAAACAGCCTTGAATGCTTGAAGTTTTGAGGTTACCTAGAAAAATTACATTGCAGTCACTGGATTGTAAAGAAAGCTCAATCACCATTTCTTGCTCATCATTCTTTATAATTGATGACACCACATTATGAAAGGGAATCTACCATAAACTGGAATCTTGGGTGGGACACAATTTCCTTAACCTCGTGTTTTCTTTATAGCAGTATGAAAAAATGTCTATTGATAGCTGTCTATCTGTCTTTCAATCTATCTCTTACCTCAGTGTTATTGAAATAATCACAATGGTAAGTGTGTTTTTCAAGCTTTGTTTGCATCACATAATAAATGCAAATGAGCACAAGGACAGCAGGAGCAGGAGACCTGTCCTTGCTAGGAAAAGGAATGATGTTATTCTGCTTCCTGGCTTGATTTCTTTCAACAGCAAATGTGCTTTTCTAAATTTCCCAACTTAACAGCTATGTTAATCCTGTATCTACTCATATATTGCAACCAAACCAGAAGGAAAAAAAAAAGATCAGGAAAGGGGCTAACATATTCCATTCCGAGTTGTGTAAGATGGTAGGCAGAATTGTAGGGAATTCTGCAAAGCTGTTCACAAACTCATTTGCTCAATAAATTAGAGAGATGGGCAGTAAGATTACTGGACTGGGCAAAAGTCTGCTGATAAGTTTAGTTGAGAAGCTTCCTAATCAGATAATTGAGTGAGCATAGTGATTCAGAAGAATAACAGATTCCTGACAAATTAACTATTGCGGCATTCAAAGTAAATTTTTTAGAAAATTTGGCACATGGCATCTAGAAAGTAGGATCCAAGTCCTCCTTCATTTGTTCAAATAAAAAGGTCACTGAGTTCCTGAGTACCTTGCATGTGCCAGGCATTTTCATAAGGCAGTGTTTCTCAACCCCTAGTATGCCTTAAAAGCCATTGGGAGGTCTGAAAATAAAATGAATTATGCCCATACTCCACAACGAGCTACATTCAGTACCACCCAGGTGATTCTAATGTGTAACCATGGCTGAGAACCACTCAGCTAGAGATGGAGGATGCAGCTGTGAACATATGGACACGATTTCAACGGTCATGGAGCCGTAGTTCTTTTCTTTCTTTTATTTAATTCACTTTAGAGTAGGGGTGTCGAACTCAATCAGAGAAGGGGCCAAAATCTAAAATCCAGCCTGAATCGCGGGCCGAATGGTTTACTGAACAGTCATAAACTGACAGTGTCATAAACTGACAGCCGAGTGCAGTGATGACAGCGCGGTGCGGGCCACATTGCAAGGCCTGGCGGGCTGGATTTGGCCCGCGGGCCTTGTGTTTGACACATGTGCTTTAGAGAGAGAAATATCCATTGGTTGCCTCCCACAACTGCCTCAACAGGGGATCAAACCCATAACCTGGGTATGTGACCTGACCAGGAATGGAATGTGCCTTTTGATGTACAGGAGGATGCTCCAGCTAACTGGGCAACACCAGCCAGGTCAGGAGCCATAGTTCTTGAAATAAGAGTTGGATCATAAACAGAGAAATAATTTTAGATGGTTATAGGGTCCATGATGAAAGCAAACAGATGGTTATGCTTGGAGAGGGACTGGAAGGGTTGGGGCGAGCATTTTTTTTTTTTTTGGGGGGGGGGGGGGTTAGGAAAACTTTCTTAAAAGGTGACATTTGAACTGAGACCTAGATATCAAGAAAAACCAGGCTTGCTATGACCTTGGAGCAGAACTTCATATGAGGAGAAAACACATAACATAAAGGCTTGAGGTGGTATAATCTTTATGGAGGTGAACAAAAGAAAGGAGTCCATGAGTGTGGGGTGAATGGTGTGATGTGATGAGAGAGGCAGGTCAATTGCAGATCAGAAAGGCCTGTTAGACCATGATAAGCATCTTGCATTTTAAAAATATATATATATATTTTATTGATTTTTTTACAGAGAGGAATTGAGAGGGATAGAGAGCCAGAAACATCGATGAGAGAGAAACATCGACAGCAACCTCCTGCACACCCTGTACCGGATATATGCCCGCAACCTATGTACATGCCCCCCGGAATCAAACCTGGGACCCTTCAGTCCACAGACCGGTTTCGGCAGCATCTTGCATTTTTAAATTTAATAAGAAAGCATGGAGATTTTTGTATAGGAATGGCATGATCTGATTTACATGGTTATAGACTATTTTTACTTTGTGGAAAGCAGAACGTTAGATGTAGGAAAGAGAAAGTCATTAAGAGACTTTAAATGGGCCATGCTAGAAATAATGTGACAAATAAAAATGGAGAAAGTGGAGAGAGCAAGGAACACTAAAAAAGTTAATAAATAAATAAATAAAAAATGCTGATAACAATGAAGCTGTGTAATGAGGTTCATTAGGCTATTCTCTTTTTGTGTATGTTGAAAATTTATAAAAGTTGTCTAAATACAAGGTGGGCAAAGTAGGTTTGCAGTTGTGAGAACACAAAAGACAGAGTTTATTCTTGTATTATTATATTATATTTCATATGAACTGTAAACCTACTTTTGTAAGATGACTTAGGAATTGCTACAGGCTTTTGAGGGAAAAGATTTTGACCCAAGAATCTCATATGCTTTCTAGTTTTATGAAGGGAACATAAACACTTTCACAAGTATGTGAGAACTTCAGTAATTTTTGAATTATTTTCTTTATTTATGTTTGAAATATATTTTTATTAATTTCAGAGAGGAAAGGAGAGAGATAGAAACATCAATGAGGAGAGAGAATCATGTCTGCCTTCTGCTCACCCTCTTCTGGGTATCCAGCCTTTAAGCCCAACATGTGCCCTTGACAGGCATTGAACTTGGGACCTTTCATTCTGCTCTATCCACTGAGTAAAACTAGCTAGGGCTTTTTAAATTATTTTAGACAGACTTTAGCAGATAGAAAGAGTAATAAAAACTCAAGCATGGAAGAGCTGTGGTATAGAGGGTTTTTCCTTATTCAGTTTGGAACCCAAACTCAAGGAGGATCAAGTTGGATGATGTGTTAGAACATTTATATAGCCTGATCTTTGTCTGTATCAGGAAATGTCACATCCTTTAATCTACAATTTATTTTTAAATTAAATATTTATTGTTGAAAGTATTATACACTGAGTGGCCAGATCTCTGAACGCATAATATTCTGGCCAGTCAGTGTATATGTCCCTTTCTCTTCTTGCCCCCTTACCCCCATTGACCTCTTCTAGACAACCCCCATCTCTGCCCCAAGCCTTCATCACCCTATCGTCTGTGTCCATGGTTATGCATATTTATACTAATAAAAGGGTAATAAGTTAATTAGATCAGGAGACCTTCCGGGAAACCTTCTGGATGTCCTTCAGGACAAAGCCATAGTGGTGAGGCCAAGGTAGAGGCAGTTAGGGGCGATCAGGCCAGCAAGGTAGGGCAGTTGGGGGTAAACTGGTTGGCAGGAGGGAGGGGAGGAGTTGGGGACAAGTAGGCCAGCTGGGGGGCAGCTGGAGTAGATCAGGCTGGCAGGCAGAGTGGTTAGGGGCAATCAGGCAAGCAGGCAGGTGAGTGGTTAGGAGCCTGCAGTCTCGGATTTCGAATGGGATGTCTGACTGCCAGTTTAGGCCCGATCCCATAGGAATCGGGCCTAAATGGCAGGTGCACATCCCCTGATGGATCCCAGATTGGAGAGGGTGCAGGCTGGCTGAGGGACACCCCCCATGCACAAATTTTGTGCACTGGGCCACTAGTATGTATATAAGTTCTTTGGTTGATCTTTTCCCTCCCACCCACCCATGCCCGCCTTTCCTCTAGATTCTACACTCTGTTCCATGCTTCTATGTCTCTGGATCTATTTTGTTTTAGATACAATTCTTGCTAAGATTATGTAGGACTCTCCCTAGAACTTGGAGGACAGATTCCCAGGAAATTCATACTTTCAGTGTTCCTCTCCTTACACATGGGTTTTTATCTCTTCATGTCATATCAGAACGGCAGTGAATTTACATTCCAGTAAGACAGGATACTGCACAGCCTAGTTACTCGTATTCTGAGGCACTTCAGTTCTAAGGGAACTGGTCCTAACTGAGGGTATTTCTGGGTGCTGATTCACTCTGTTAGCTTAACTCCACTGACATTCAATTAGAAGCATAATTTATTGTACACCACGGTGAATACTTTTGATGGATGTGTTGCAGATTAGCACAGAAAACCTGTTAGAGCCAAAGTCTAAAGTTGTACGAGTGAGTCATCCCTTCTCTGCTTGGAGAAGAGAGATGCCTTCCTTCTCCTCTCGGTGATTTGCCCTTTAAGTGAGACAGTTCGAAGGTACTGGGTATATGTTCAGATGCCAAAAGCTAAGAAAACATTGCCTGTTTCCTCTCTATCTTTTTTATTATCATTATTGAAGGCACTTTGAAGTTAGCGAGAATAGAAACTTGAGTACCGTGGAAGCATATGAATAGTAATTTGGGTTTGTGGGATAAGTGAGGATCATTCCCCATATACATAAGAGCCTACCAAAGCCAATGAAAAGTTCTGTTATCTTCCAGAACTTCATTAAATGTCTAAACTATGCACACAGTTGGATAAAGTACTAGGAGTTTCATTATTTTTTCCCCTTTAACGTAAGCAGAAAATCATAGAGAAACAAATTAGTTATATTCTTTATAGAAGATTGTTATTGATACACATCTGCATCTATTATATTCATATAGAATGACCCAAATCACAGTTATTTAATAAAGAAAGATTATTAAATTGTCCCATTGTTAATAGTATATTTCGATCGTTTTCTAAAGTATCTTTTATTCAGATTTGTAACTATTTCTGGATTAACTATGATGAATATAAATATACACAGATGTTTAACTTTACTAGGATATAGTTAGTAAAATGTCTTATAATTCATCACATAATTGATAAAATATACACAAAAATTAACAGAGTTTATTTGTAGGAAGTGGATATTGTAAAGATTTTGTAAAATTTACTTGCATTTCTAAATTTTCCACAATGGCATGCATTATTTTTATGATCAGAAAAACTGATTTTAAAATCTTGTGTGTTTACTTTTTAAATACCCTATTATTACAATTATATTAAAAAATCAAAACATAAAAAAATAGAGCAATATGTTAATGGTAGTTAAGTGATCTTATGAACTCAATACTTTTAGTGATCTTATGAACTCAATTATTTATTGAACATATAAATTTTCTTCTTTTCTAATTTTAAGTACTTTTTGTTAATGAGCAAATATTGCATTCTTTTTAGGAAAAAAAGTCAATAAATTATAACATTAATATTATCCCATTAGAACTAACAATGTCCTCCCCCCCCAAAAAAAAACACAACACATTTTATTGATTATCACCACCTAAGTTGTCAATAAAAATATTGTATCTGTATACAAGATACAAGCATTAATATCCAAATAATTGTGTATAAGTACTGTAATATGTGTGTTTAAAAACATATGGTGGGAGCCATGATCACGGAGCCTTTCCTATTCATGAATTAAGGAAATAGTTATTATTGGAGGAGTTCTATTATTTGCAACATGCCACAAAGATCAACTTTTAAAATAAAAATATAACTGTTTTTGGACAAACAGCTCTCAATTTATTTCTTAAATTAGTCCAATATCTAAGTATTTGCAGACCGAATGAAACCTGGGAGCTTTTACAATTTTTTAAAATTCATCAGCCACTATTTTCTCATACTATGCTAACAGTTAAAAGCTAATCAATCTTATTCATTAGTTGAATTTAAGTCTACAGTATCTGTATTTATATGAAATCACATTTGTATTTATATGTAATTACCTATGTTCCAAATTTTAAAGGCTTTAAGGAGAAAAGACAATTCCTGTTTCAGTAGTGCATGATTTACATACTTGTAAGGCATTTAAAATGCTCTATGCCCTCGAGGGTGAGCTTACTTAACTGGTTAATTTATTCTAATATTATATAATCAAAACAGAATTCGGGCAAACTATATTTGAACTGAGATTAACATAATGAATACCTTTAATAGAAAGTCCTATCAGCTCCCTACAATTATCAAATGTTCTGACTTAAGTGGCAATCAAACAAAACAGAGGACAATTATAAAAATCCCAAAGTATTGTGAAAACATTATACTTCCATCTTGAGGGGGAAAGTCATCATTCCCCCCAGGGGTATGGAATGATTTTCAGCTTAAACACAATGTACATCTAATAAGGATCAGTTTTTATTTTATGTGGCTTTATGAGGAGGTATGATTTCCTACTATTTAATATGTGTCATTGGAAAAGAAAAAAAATTGAACTTAAAATAGTCCTGCAAAGCAGGATCCACTGGGAGTGGTGAGAGCTTTCCAAAGAGGTTGGAAGCCACTGTGTCCACCGGCAGTGAGAACCTGTAGGACCAGGCAGCCTGAGCCCCAGGCCTTTGCCTCACCTCTTCTCCCAGGGCAGAGCTAAAGTGGGAAGGAGTAGTGTTTCTTTAAGGTTTTTCTTCAGAATGATTCAAAGGATATTTATAGCTTAAGGAAAACAAAAAGAAAAATAAAGCCTAGTAAAAGACAGGTGTAGTAGTATTTACTTTGCCCAGAAAATTTACATTTCATAAAAAAAAAAAAAAAAAAACGGGATGATTTGGGAAGCATGTGTGTATGAATGGTGGTGGGAGTGTGGGGTGGTGGGGGGCAGAAGGGAGCAGGAGAGGGGATTTGCCTGATAATACTCTGAACTTGAATCATCACCACAGTTATAATTAACTAAGGCTGCAACCCTGAGCTAGCTAAGTGTGCCTCGGTGCCTTCTGGTCTTCATTTCAAATGGTCAGTTTCTAATACATCAGAGCTGGCTCCCTGGACAAATAAAAAGGGGACTGAGCAAAATGATATATAAAGTTGCTTTCAGGGCTTAACTTTTCTAGTTACACGTAGTTTTACAAAATACTAGGGGGAAAAAATATGCCAAGATGGTAACTGATTGTCTTAAAGAAAGTAAATTCTCAATAATATTTTCCTTTTCTTACAATTGTACAACTTTTCTATAATCCACCTTTACATTCAGTTTATTACTAAAATATCAATGTACAAGATACTGTGATTGATTACTATATAACAAAATTGTGTTTACTACTTAGTAAACAAGTCACTATTTTTAATTATTATATTAGAAGGGCTAGTTCTGTTTGTGCATACTGAGAACGCTTTAGTTGAGGGGACTGTTTTCCTGCGAGCATGAAATAATTCAGAGGTGGCCTCCCAGTTCTGTGGAGATGTCTGGAGTGGTCATGCTCTTTTCTCTGCAAAGCCCTTTCTATGCCCTGGCTCTCAAGACTGCTTAGCAGAGCAACTGAGAACTCAGTATGCGCTGGTTTTACATCACTCATCACTTTATGTTTTCTATTGTAGTTAATTATGCATATGCTTCATTTCCCCAGCCCAAATCATACACACAAGAGAGAAAAGCTGTTTTATTCACTTTGGACTCCTCCTCATGTCTACCACAGTGCTCTGAACACAGGCACTCAATAATAAAAATTTGTAGAGTGACTGAAAAAAATGCTCTAATCCTGCCTCGAACTTTTCCTTCTGTTATGGCTAACTTATATTTTGTTTATTAAATTAAAAAATGTAAATGTTAAAGTACTGCGACATACTATATTATGGCTGTATCATATTACAGCAATCTTTGAAGAAATCCAGAGGGAATAAACAAAAATAACTTTAATACATTAAAGATGAAAGAAAGTATTTATTTTTAATATAAAAAAATGGCTTAAGGGCTATTGTAATACTTCATATATACATTCATGAAACAAATAAGGAATAAGGATAATTAAATAAAATATGTTCTCAAAAGCTTATAGAACTATCAGAAAAAGAGATATTTTAAAAATATTATATTTTCACATCTGAAATATAGTTTTAAATGTAAAATCATTTTAGATAGTTTTGAAAAATAAAATTATAAAATAGCTCATTGATTTCTATTTTGAAAAGCTATATTTTGATATGACAAATATTTTTCATTCTAATTGGCACAGCAAAATTAAAGTAAATAATATAAAAAATAAACTTATATAACAAACAATATAAAATTAGATATAACTTTTTATTTTTAAATTAAAGAATATGGTAGACACATGGAATTTCAAAATAACCAAGTCTCTTATCTTTTTATTATTATTAAATAAGAAATGTATAGTAAAATGTGTACAATGTATAGAAAATTATAAAAATCAGACACACTAAAACAGATAAAGAAACTAGAGGCCTGGTGCATAGGATATGTGCACTGGTGGGGGGCTTGGCCTGTGGGGATCGGCCCGCTGTGGAAGCATCATGGTCAGCCAAGCAGCTATGGACCTGCCCTCTGAGCACCTGCTTCCACTGTGGGAGCACCACTTATCCCAGTCATCTGAGTGGCATTCCCATTGCCGGACGCACTGACCACCAGGGGAAGCTCCTGCATCGAGTGCCTGCCCCATGGTAGTCAGTGTATGTCATAGAGTCTGGTCTGGCCAGTGGGCGTTATAGCGACTGGTCAACCTATTATTCTGGTCATTCCACCATTCGATCACTGGGTTTTTATTATATAGGATTACATGGATTCCCAAAATGTATAGATTAAAATTTGTAAATTCTTAGATTCATTTCCGCAACTATGTGAATATAGTATACACATGATATTTATAACCTTTTTTTCATTAAAATATATTTTCTAAATTTCTCTAAAAGTAAATACCCAAAATATCATTTTAATAGTCACATAGAATCCCATATTATTCATGAATCATAATTAATTAACCAGCCTCTTATTACTGGGAATTTACATTGTTTCGACATTTGAAGTAATCACAGTGCTGTAATTGTACATAAATATATAGGTATTATTTCATTAAGATAAATTGTTATACACACTTCACTGAATTCTGAAAGAATGTTTATTATAATTTAATATTTTCTGGATTATTATAAATAAATTACCATATTTATTATAGTATAGAATAAGATGGTAAGTACTTGCTCTAATTGCAGAATATCTAAGCTGAAATCCTGGTAGCACCACTTCAATAGCTGGATGACCTCAGACAAGTTATTTAGCCTTTCCCAGATTCCTTTCCAAAATGATTTCTATAATAGCATATGTCATATAGATTATGTAAAATGAGAAAATCACATAAAATGTATACCCTTAGTCTTATAACAGTCTTAACTTTATATTAACTATGTCATTTTACCAACATAACAATAATAGTAGATACTAAGAAATGTTATATAATATGTAAAACTACATATATGAATTTTATAAAATTGGAAATCATATATCCTTTTATCCTATATAATAAAGAGGCGATATGTAAATTGACCATCACACCCTCACACAAGATGGATGCCTCCATATGGTCACAAGATGGCCACCACAAGATAGTCAGCAGGGGAGGGCAGTTGTGGGTGATTAGGCCAGTAGGGAAGAGCAGTTAGGGGTTTCCAGGCCAGCTGGGGAGGGCAGTTGGGGTGATCAGGCAGGCAGGGGAGCAGTTAGGCATCGACCAGTCTGTCAGGAGAATGGTTAGGGGATGATCAGGCTGGCAGGCAGAAGTGGTTAGGGGCAATCATGCAGTCAGGCAGGTGAGTGGTTGGGAGCCAGCAGTCCTGGATTGTGAGGTGGACATCCCCCAAGGGATTCCAGATTGGAGAGGGTGCAGGCTGGGCTGAGGGACACCCCCATCCAGTGCACTAATTACATGCACTGGGCCTCTTGCATATATATATAAATGAGAAATGAAAATAGCATGTATTTTATGTACTCATTCTACCCATATAGAAATGTACACTATTTTGTTATTCTTGTCATTGTATACTCTTTCACCAATTTATCACACTTCATAAAACCATTGTCTTAAAAGGAGTCCCCCACAAGAGACCCCAAATAACCAAAGCAATATTGCAGAAAAACAAAGCTAAAGGCATCACACATCCTGATTTCAAACTCTATTACAAAGCTATATAATCAAAACAGTATAATATTTCATAAAAACTTATAGTTCAATGGAACAGAATAGAGAAACTAGAAAATAACCTATACATATAGGTTATTTATAACAAGTAATTATAACAAAGGAGCCAAAAAATATGCAATGGGAAATTGTCTTGGGGAAGATGGAGAGACATATGCGAAATAATGAAACTGGACCACTCACTTAATACAATACACAAATATTAACTCAAAATGAATTAAAGAGTTGAATATAAGACTTGAAACACTAAAACTCCTAGAAGAAAACATAGGGAGTAAACTCCTTGCCATAGGTCTCAATAATGATTTGACACCAAAAGCAATGGCAACAAAAGAAAAAGTAAACAAATAGGAGTACATCAGACTAAATAGATTCTGCACAGCAAAGGAAACCATCAACAAAAGGAAAAGGAAATCTACAAATAAGATTTTAAAAAATGCAAAACATATATCTGATAAGGGTTAATATCTAAAGTTTTTAAAAAATACATACAACTCAATAAAACTTCAACTTAAAAATGGGTAGGTGGGTATAAATAGACATTTTTCCAAAGAAGACCCACAGATGGTCAACTGGTAGACAGAAGGTTCTCAAAATCACTAATCATCAGGGAGTTCAAATCAAAGCCACAATAAGATATCAACTCATAGCTGTCAAAATGGCAAGCATCAAAAAGTGAAGAAAAAAACAAGTGTTGGAATAAATGTTGAGCAAAGCAAAGCCTATGTACTATGTAAATTGGTTCAGCTACTATGGAAAACAGTATGGAAGTACCTCAAGAACATAAAAACAGAATTACAAAATGTTCCAGCAATTCCACTTCTGGGTATTTATCTAAAGAAAATGAAAACACTAACTCGGAAATATATAAATATGTATCCCCCATATTCATTGCAGCATTAGCTAAGACATGGAAGTAACTTAAGTGTTCACCAACAAATGATTGGATAAAGATGTGTTCTACCCTATCTAATAAAAGAGGAATATGCAAATTAACCATCACTCCCCTATACCCATAAGCCAATCAGGAGCGAATACAGTGGTGCCTCGCATAACGAACGCCTCGCACAGCGAACTTTGGACAGGTTTTTCATGAAACCATCGGCCAAAAAGCAGAAAATGGATGAAGATGTGCAAGATTCGGTAGACTCTACTTAGTCTGTCTTAAAATTTAAAAAATGTGTGTTTTTTTAAAAAAAACATTATGTTTTTAGATGTATCTAAATAAAAATATGTCATCTTAGCATATTTTTTTTATGTCATCTTAGCATATTTTATGCTACAGAACGAATTATTTTTTTTAACATGTATTGTTATGGGAAAACGAGTTTCACATAACGAACTTTTCGCATAACAAGCTTGCTCCTGGAAAGAATTAAGTTCGTTGTGTGAGGCACCACTGCATGCAAATAAATCCAACCAAGATGGCTACAACCACAGAGAGCAGGAGGGAGGCTTGGGTTTTTCCAGCAATGGAGGAAGCCAAGCTTTCTGCCTGCTCTTGCTGGCCTAGGCCTCCACTCAAGGCTACAAAGTTTCAATTATAGAAGATACAAAAAAACCAACAGAAATGGCTGCCACCACGGAGCAAGCAGGAAGCTTGGCTCTGCTCCAGGCTACAAAGTTTCAATTGTAAAATATAAATAAACCCCAAATACCAGGGCCTCTGCTTGGGTTGCCATAGGGTGTGGCCAGCCTGCAAACCACCACAGGCTCCTCACCCAGGCCATCCCATGCCCCAAGGGAACCCCCACCCTGATCCAGACTCACCTTCAGGGCAAACCAGCTGGCCCCCTCCCATGCACCAGGCCTCTATGCTATTTAATAAAAGAGTAATATGCAGATTGATCATCACTCCAACACACAAGATGGCTGCCCCCATGTGGACAAAGATCCTGCCCCCATGTGGACACAAGATGGCCACCACAAGATGGCTAGTAGGGGAGGGCAGTTGGGAGGCACCTGGCCTGCAAGCCTGCAGGGGAGGGTAGTTAGGGGTAACAAGGCCTGAAGGGGAGGGCAGTTAGGGGCAAACAGGCTGGCAGGGGAGCAGTAAGGCATCAAACATGCTGGCAGGGGAGTAGTTATGGGGTGATCAGGCTGGCAGGCACAAGCGGTTAGGGGCAATCAGGAAGACAGGCAAGCAAGCAGTTGGGAGCCAGCAGTCCTGGATTGTAAGAGGGATCCCAGATTGGAGAGGGTGCAGGCTGGGCTAAGGGATTATCCTCCCGCTCCCCTCCTGCACGAATTTTGCGCACTGAGCCTCTAGTATATTAATAAAAACCATTCTAGGTTATGCAGGAACATTTAAAAAATTCGTACAACAAAGTTATTCCTCACACTGGACTTTCCCCTGCCCTTCCTTTTGCTTACAACACTGTCTTCTATTCTTAGCTTAGCAACTTATACCTATTCTGCAAGAACATACTCATATATCACTCATTATCTTTATAAACTATTTCTAATACTGCTAAATGCAATCATTCTCTTTTATACTTAACTAGAGACCCAGTGTACAAAATTCATGTATGGAAGGAGGAGTCTCTCAGCCTGGCTTGCACTCTCTTCACAATCTGGGACCCCTCAGGAGATGTCTGATTACTGGCCTACTGGCAGTTGAACATCCCTCTTGCAATCCGGAACCATTGGTTCTAACTGCTCGCCTCCCTGCCTGCCTGCCTTATCACCCCTTACCATTAGCCTGCCTGCCTGACAGTACCTTACCTTTCACCTGCCTGCCTGATCACCTCTAACTGCTTGCCTGCCTGCCTGATCACCCCTAACCACTCAATTGCCTGCCTGATCACCCCTAACTGCCTCTACCTTGGTCTCTGCTGTTGCGGATTCGTCCAGAATGACGTCTGGAAAGTTGTTCTGCTTTCTGGTCTAATTAGCATATTACGCTTTTATTATTATAGATTGCTTCTATTATATCAATGACCTGGTAATCACTGATTTTTTTTCTATGACTATTCATTGAGAATAATATTACCCTCACAAGTTAAGAGAAACATAGTGGTTCTACAGCTACAGTAATAAGTTAGCACTAAACCTTATTTTTAATCCTCTTTAATCAAACCATTATACTTTTATAACCACAGTGATAAGAAACCCCTAGAATAAGTAGTAAATCTGTTTTATCAACCAGTGACACATCACTTCATTAAGCACACTTCTGAAAGCCAAACAATCAGTAAGAGATCTGACTTTTGAAGTTAAACAATGAACAAAGCCTCACTCTAGTAACAGTTTTGAAGGCAGGTCAATTGGCAATTCAGACTTTTCTGAGTCACTACACTCTGAATCCTGTCTTTTCATTCTCACTGCTAAAAGCCACTAATAGTCTAGCCAGCATGGCTCAGTGGTTGAGAGTGGACCTGTGAACCAGGAGATCATGGTTTGATTCCTGGTCAGGTCACAGGATTGGGCTGTGGGCTCAATTCCCAGTGTGAGGCATGCAGGAGGCAGCCAATCAATGATTCTCTTTCATTACTGATGTTTCTATCTCTTCCCTCCTCTCTGAAAACAATAAAAATATATTTTAAAAAAATAAAATAAAAGCCACTAATCACTGACTTATATGCTTCATGACAAAGGGCACCCAAACTAGAAGCCTAAACAAACAAACAAATAATTGTCTGGTAGAGTTTCTGAGAGATAGGAATCTGGACTGAATTTTCTGGGTTGGTCACACCAGGGTCTCTCATGGAGTGGCAATCAAGCTGTCACTGGAGCTATAGTGGTAGGAAGGACTGATGGGACAGAGGCTCCACTTCCATGTTTCATTGTTCACATAGACCTTGGTTCCTCACTGGCTTTAGGCACATGCCCTCAGTTCATCAGCACATAGATCTCTAAGCACAGCTACTCAAGTATTTTCATGTCATGACAGCTAGCTTGCTGAGTAGCTTATCCAAAAGACAGCAAGGGAGAAGCCACAAAATCTTTTATGGCCTATCCTCAGAAGTGACATACTATTGTTACCACTATACTTTTTTTTTTTTTTTTGAAACAAAGACCAACCCTGATACAATGTGCATGATTCCTACAAAAGCATGAGTACCAAGACACAGAACATTGGGGCCATACTGTAGGCTGACTATGACTCTTCCCCAAAACCCTATATAATATCAACAGCTTACTTGGCTCACATAAACTGTTTAACCAGCATAACCCTTGATAAATTCAGTTTTTAGCTTTTGATTTCACAAATTGAGTGTTGTTATCATCCCTTGTCATTTAGGGATGTTCTTCCTTTTAAAGACACTCATTTGGGAGAATTCTATTTGACCCATAGAACAATAGGAGTGTCATTAGGATTGATTGACCTGAAACCATGATAGTGCTTTAGACCTGACAAATTATGAACATTTCTAAGGCAGAAATTAAGCTTTACTTAGTTCTCAAAATTTTTTTGATAAGCATATAGTAGACACTCAATGCTTGTTGAATAAACAGATGCAGAGGTTAAATAATAAAATATTTTCACACTTTTCATTTTACAAAGCTCAGCAGTAACATACTGAGTGGTAGATTATTGTAAATGTGCAACTCACATTTCCTGTAACTTATAGATGGGATGCTGCATCTTCTTCCTCGGTACTTCCAACCTGCTTGGTGAAACTGGGGCTGGCGAAGTGGGATACACACTGATTCTATCATTGAAGTCCAAGAAAACATGGACCTCTCACAGAACACATCCTCTCCATTAAGTGAGAAAGACTTGCTTGATTAGCATTTTCAATAACTTGACCATAGTTGAAAACATTATCCATATAAAATATACTATTCAACTTTATCTTTCGGATGATTCCTGTGAGTATACTGAATAGTAAAAAATTTAAACAACTGAACCTTCTAAAAATCAAATGACCTTTTCCCACCAGCAATTACACTTATACAAACACAATCACATAATTTGCCCTTAACAAAGAAAATCACAGGGACATTACAGAACATGTAAGAGGAGGCTGCTGGCAGTTTATAGTTGGTTAAAAGGGGAGAGCAACAGGTATATAGCCAAGCAACTTTACAAGTCCAGTTGAATTTAAAATATAGTTTTCAGTGACTACGTTATTTTCTCCAAGCAAGCAGATACTTTATCGGCAGAGCAAGGCATTGTATATTTCAACTTATATAAATTATAATAGACCATAGATAAATAAAAAGTAAAATACATGGAGCTTCTTTCAGATTAGGATAATCCTAAAATAATGAATTCAAAACAACTTAGTTCTGACAAGAGTAAAAATGTTGATATTCTAAGGAAAAATCAGGACAAGTCAGGATAAAATTATGAATAGCAATCTAAGTAAATACTGAGATGAAAAGTTTTTAAAAGTACAAAACATAAGCAGAACATGTCACAGCTGGGTTATATACACAATAAATCCAACATATTTGATTACCATATCTTATTTTGAGTTCCATGGCTTTAAAGAAATGAGCTATTTTCAAAAATACTTAGAGAGAAATTTCAGACTTTAAGGATTAGAAAGAGGGCTTCTGGGGAATAATATTCTAAGTCAGGGGTCCTCAAACTTTTTAAAGTGGGGGCCAGATCACGGTCCCTCAGAGAGCTGGAGGGCCGGACTATATGAACTACTAATTCCTACTGTAACACCTCGGCTGCGCTCACTGCCCAAAAAACCTGGCGGGCCGGATCAGACTCCTCTGCGGGCCACATGTGGCCCGCGGGCCGTAGTTTGAAGACCCCTGTTAAGTGATCAATTTTAGAGAAAAGACAGATTCTTATTAATCAATGCATACCCTTTATTTTGTGGATTATGAAAAATTTACAACTGTAATGAATGCTATATAAGAAAAGAAAGTCTTATATTGCAAAGTAGAAAATTCTAAGAGAGGAGATCATCAAATATTAGTCTTGACTGTCAAGGAGAATTGCAAAATTGCCAATTTTTAAAGATGGGATTATCATTTGGCTAATGCATACAGCTCTGGCCGGAAAGCAGCAGAATAAAGCCAATGTCATTAAAAGACATATTGTACTTTTTTTAACAGGCAACAAAACAGTGATAGGCCAGGAAAGCAGGTCCAGTATTAATTACATAAATTAAATAACCATATATTATAAAGGTGGATAAAATTTACTATATCAAGTAAATTATATATGAAAAATAAGTGCTAGAAAATTAGAGGTCTATTCTCATTATTCAGGATCTGGACAAATTAGAAAACCTTACAATAACATGGTTTCAGTTAAGAATGGATAATTAGTTTAAATAATTTAATCATTCATGTGTATTCCCTAAATGATTCCATTGAAAGATAATGGCTGACCTACCCCTTTATTTTAAAAAATGTATATTTTATTGATTTTTCACAGAGAGGAAGGGAGAGGGTTAGAGAGCTAGAAACATCAATGAGAAATACCGAGTGGTCACCTCCTGCACACCCCCTAATGGGGATGTGCCAGCAACCAAGGTACCTGCCCCTTTCCTGAATCAAACCTGGGACCTTTCAGTCCTCAGGTCGATGCTCTATCTACTAAGCCAAACTTGTTTCAGTGACCTACCCCTTTCAAGGTATTCCCATTACAATTCCAGGAGTTCTTTAATATAATCTAAAGCTTCCAGATTAAAAAATCCACCAAAATCACAAAAACTTTATGAAGGAGAGAAACAAGTTCAGTGTATTTTGGACAAGACAGAAAACCAGGGAAACTCAAGGGAAGACAACTGATAAGGAAGGATAACCAAAGACAAGTTAAAAGATGAGCTTCCCATGATAGCCTTTCCAAAACTAAGTTTGACGAGACCTATGTTCCTGGAAAAAATATCTAAAATATTTTTTTATATTGTGGGTGTTTAAGATGATATGATAAAATTATGATTAAGAAGAAAAACTTTGTGCCTATCAACCAATTTGAAATGATGATTGCAGCATTCTAGTTATATTCAAGCTACTGTGCTAGGGATTATGGAATTTACTGAATATTTTTACAGTATGCCTGGCCTTAAAACTATATAAGTTGTTAGCAAGCCATGCCATTAAGAGAGCATTCAGTAACTCTATTAACTACTCAGTTCTTGCTGATGATACATCTCTAAATCTACAGAGTGAAATCAATAAACAGGAGGCCCTACGTTGTGGAGTACTAATGTTGGAACACATAATAAATTCCCAGAGCTATCTTCACTAAAACGCTGTAGTCAAGGAGTAACTGAGTTTCAGAAAGCACTCTGTGTAACAGACTGATCTTTCTCAAGGCAAATGCTGCAAACTCTCTTGTCAGTCAATTTAATAACAACTGTAATTCAAAAAGGTGGTCACTTGCTAAAAAGGGAAAAGATAAGTTTAAACCCTCCAAAGAGGGAGTCCTCAAGTCACAATGCAGTGCCACTTGCATAGAGGTTTTGTATTTATTTTATTCGAACCAAATGTTCACAAAGAGGCTCTCAACAGTGAACACAACTTTTAAAAAATGATACGGCTTATGTTCTGGTAATTTTCAGGTAGAAAATTGCAAAGAGAAAATAGTTGCAACCAGAGTATTGATTCATTTTACAGAACCTAAGGACTGCGACATTCATTTTCACAATTTCCTTGCTTTCTTTCCCCTCTCTTCTAGGTTAGCTATTAGAACTGAGCACTTAAATATACTTTATATTTACTGGCCCAATAAGAGTGCATTAAATTTGTGACTCCGTAGTAAGTTCTAAAATGCTGGTTTTAAAACTTAAGGAGAAATCATCTTGCAAAAATATTATCAAAATACAGATTTGCCAAAAGGGAGGACAGGGGTAGGTAGAAGGTGGGAAGAGCTCAACCATAGAGGTTGCATGGACCCATGGACCCAGACAACAGTGTGGTGGAGGGCAGGGGCAGGTGGTGGAGGCAGGCTAGAAAGCTAGGAAAAAATCAGTACGGGGGGAGGGGAAGGGGAGAGGAAGGAGACATATGTAATACTTTCAACAATAGAGATTTAATAAACAAACAAACAAATAAACAAACAAATAAATAAATAAATAAAATACTAGTTTTAAAACTCAAAGAGAGATTATCTTGAAAAAATACTTGCAGAGAGAAAAAGACATTGATGTGAGAGGAAAAACATTTATCAGTTGTCTTTACATACCTCGACCAAGACCTGAATCCACAATCTAGGTATGTGCCCTGACCAGATTTCAAAATACATATTTCACTATCTTGGACATTTAAATTTATATTTTCAGCTCTATTTTTATTATTCTATTAAAATACACATGAAAACTGCACATACTTCCAGTAGATAATTTAATGAATGTTGATATATGTGTACATCCATGAAACCATCACCATAATCAAAATAATAAATATTTGTTACCCCCACATTTTAGAATTCATCAGGTCTCACTTCTACTCCCTAACCCCGTTCCCAGATATCCACAGATGTGTTTCTGCCACATGGTTTAATTTGTTTGTCTTTTCTAAATTTTTAAGTAAATAGAATTATGCACTTGCACTTCTTTTTTTAAAAAGCAAATGTGGCCTCTTTCAGCATAATTCTTTTGAGATTCAGCCATGTTATATGTATATCAATAGTGTCAATAGTCTGTTATTTTATATTATTGAGTAGTATTTTGCATGAATATGTCACAATTTGTTTATCCTTTCACCTGTAGATGGGCATTTGAGTTGTTTTTGGCTTGGTTTTTTTTTTTTTTTTTTTTTTACCAAAAATGTATCTACAAATACTCATGCATAAGTATTTGTATGGACACATTCTTTCTTTTCTCTTGGGCAAATTTCTAGGAGTGCTAGGGCTGGGTGATATAAAAGGTATATATTTAACTTCTTATGAAAGTGTCAAACTAGTTTGCAAAGTGTTTATTTTTGTTTTTGTTTTGTTTTTACCATTTTGCATTTGCAATGACAAACATTAGAATTCCAATTGCTGCACATCCCTGTCAACATGTTGTATTGTTGTCTTCTTCATTTCAGCCATTACTGTAGGTGTGTAGTGGTATCCCACTGTGGTTTAATTTACATTTCCCTATGACTAATAAATAATGACTAATAAATAACAGGGCAACTTTTTTTTTTACTTGTTTTCTATTCATATATATTCTTTTCTCTATTTTGTATTGATTTTTTAAAATTTTGTTCACAGTAATAGTCACTCTTTTTGGTACATAGTTTGTTTTGACTAATTTTTAGTCAAGAGTCATGTAATACTTCCATGATAAAGATACAAAACAGTTTCACTAACCTAAGAACCCTCTCTGCTGTCTCTTTATAGTCAAACCCTCCCACTAGCCTAAGTCCTGGTAATCACAAGGTCACTGTATATATATCCTCACCCAAGGATATGCTTACTGATTTTTGAGAGAGAGAGAGGGAGGGAGAGAGGGAGAGAGGGAAGGAGGGAGAGAGGGAGGGAGGGAGAGAGAGAAAGAAAGAGAGAGAGAGAGAGAGAGAGAGAGAGAGAGAGAGAGAGAGAGAGAGAGAGAAGAGGAGAGGAGAGGAGAGGAGAGGAGAGGAGAGGAGAGGAGAGGAGAGGAGAGGAGAGGAGAGGAGAGGAGAGGAGAGGAGAGGAGAGGAGAGGAGAGGAGAGGAGAGGAGAAGAGAAGAGAAGAGAAGAGAAGAGAAGAGAAGAGAAGAGAAGAGAAGAGAAGAGAAGAGAGAAGAGAGGAAGGGAGAGTGGGAAGGGGAGGGGAGGAGAGAGGAGAGGAGGGGAGAAAACATTGATCAGTTGTCTCCCGTACATACCCTGACCAGGGATTGAATCCACAATCCACATATGTGCCTTGACCAGGAATTGAACCTGCCACCTTGAGGTACACAAAACCATGTTCCAATCAACTGAGCAATGCGGCCAGGGCCTGATATCTGTTTGTTTTTATTGTTGATACGATTACACAATTACAAATGTCCCCCATTTTCCCACTCTTCGCCTACCTCCACCTAGTCTTATAGTTTTACTTCTTCCCAAGTGTCACTGAAATGGAATCAATATGTAGCTTTTGAGCTAGGCTCCTTTCACATGATGTGATGTATTTAACATGCATCCATGTTGTTGTGTATATCAATAGTTCATTCCTTTTCATTGCTGAGAAGCATTTCATTGTACATATGTCACAAGCTTTGATTATCCATTCACTAGTTGGAGAATATCTGTGCTGTTTTCAGCTTTTGGCAATTATGATTAAAGAAATCTCAACATTTGATAAAAATTTGAACAGTCACTTCACTAAAGAATATTTATAAATGACAAATACATGGAGGGATGCTTAATATTAATGAGAGAAATGCAAATTAAATCACAATGGAACACCAATTCATAGCTATTTCAAGGACTAAAATTAGAGGGACTGATTTATCCAAGTATTGATGGAGCTGAGGAGCTAATGCAACTCTCACAGTTCTGCTGAGGAAAAATATGAAACGTTATAACCACTTCAGAAAACAGTTTAATGAAGAGGAAAGCAAAGCTATTTCTATACAAAGTTCAATATGTGAATGTTAATAGCAACTTTCCTTGTAGAATCACTTTAAAACAACAATTCAAGTGTTCAATCATCCGGTGAATAGATGAACACAGTATGGTTCCATTATTCTACTGGAGGAATCAAAGTATGAAGCAACCATTTTTGAAAATGCAGGTATAATACCTAAGAACTAAAGAGAATATGTAATACGGAGTATGTATCACCTCACATTATCTAAGTGACAAATTAGAGTTGTATAAAGAATCATTTCTTTTTCACTATAAGAGGAAATAATATGGTTCAGTATCTTACCTATATATTTGTAGCCTTCTTCCCCATCTATTGTGGGTCTTAGCCAAGTTGACTTAACTCGCCTATTATTTTTCACATGGGCACCTTGAGGAGGATAAAGTGTAAATAACATTTCAATTGCATTGGACTTCTTGACGATTTCAGAATATTTTTCACGGTCATCTATAAAAAAAAAAAAAGAAGAGGGGTAATATTAATTTTTTAGACATTCATACAAAATGCCTAACATGACTCTTTTAAGGGATACAAATTAAAACTATTTAATAATTTAAGTGTGAATGATTATGTTAACAACATGGGTTTTCTACAGTCAAAGATACTTTATAAAAAACCTTACTGTTCAGATCATTCCTTGAAAAAATTAAGGGGTTTACTAAAAGCATCTTCAAACACTATCAGTTAAAGCGGTTTTACTATTATAGTAGCTATAGAAAAAAGTATGATACCAATGAACAGCATTTATATTCTATGTACTATAGCATAACCATATATATTTTGTAATTGCCATTAAACAATGAAACCCAATTAACTAAGAAAAAATGTTGAGTAACTGTAGAGTTCTATAAACTGAAATTGCTAAAAGAATTAATATTCCTAGGCTGTGATCTAGTAATACATATACAAATATTTATATAGCGCTTACTATATTCTAAGGAGTTTTCCAAATGCTTTAAAACATTATCACATATAATTTTTTAAAGTAAATCTATAAGGTAGATCCTATTATAATTTCCATTTCACATGAAGAATTTGAGCCCCAGATAAATTAAATAACTTGCCTAAGTATTTTAGTCTGTAAATGATGCAATTAAAATTTGAATTATCAAAGAAACTCTTATTTGTAAACAAAAGCTTGTCAACCAAACATGACCTGCATTAACAAGTAGATGAAAAAACTAGAATTAAAAAATAATTTAAATAGTCTGAAATAATCTCTGGTGTATGGCCCTTGGGCCTCCAGTTTATAATTTCAGTGTGTAATTTAGTTGGTAATTTAATTGATAAGCCACTGTCCTAAAATTCAACAAGGCAGGCTCATGAATAGTTCATTCAATGTGATTAACCTAGAAACATTTAAAGGAAAATAAGAACTGATGTGAATCTCCATAAATATTTCTGTTGTATCTTCCTTCCTTCCTTTCTTCTTTCCTTCCTTCCTTCCTTCCTTCCTTCCTTCCTTCCTTCCTTCCTTCCTTCCTTCCTTCCCTTCCTTTTCATTTCCATTTATTTTATTAAATATATTTTGTGGCATATAAATAAAGGCAGTAAAACATAATAATTGAATTATTAAGAAAATAGTTTTGGCCCTAGCTGGTTTGGCTCACTGGATAGAGTGTTGGCCTACAGACTGAAGGGCCCCAGTTTTGATTCCAATCAAGGCCACAAGACTGGGTTATGGGCTCAATCCCCAGTGTGGGGGCATGCAGGAGGCAGGCAATTAATGATTCTCTCTCTTCACTGATGTTTCTATCTCTCTCCCTCTCCCTTCCTCTCTGAAATCAATAAAAATTCAAAAAAAAATCCAATAAAAAAAGAAAGTTTTGATCTTGGCTGTTTTGGCTCAGTGGATAGAGCATCAACCTGCAGACTAAAGAGTCCCAGGTTCAATTCCAGTCAAGGGCACATACCTTGGTTGTGGGCTCCTCCCTGGCCAGGCCCTGGCCAGGGCATGTGCAGGTGGCAACCAATCAATGTATTTTTCTCACACTGATGTTTCTCTCTGTCCTTCCCTTTCTCTTCCACTCTCCCTAAAAATCAATGGAAAAATATCCTAAGGTGAGGATTAACAAAAAAAAGGTTTGTTGGTGAGCAATATGACAGATTTTAACATATTGCCTCACTCCACATCCACCTTCATTGTCCTGCTTGTGAGACTAGGACATTTATCCCTTGTCATATGGCACAATTTTAAATATCTTCTTTGGAAGATAATATCAAGTAGAGAACGAAGGGCTCTTTCTGGTGCTGGGTGCTCCCCCAGCCTGCTCCTACAGTGCACAGTGGGCAGCCCTGCAGGGTAGCTTCTGGCCATGTCACCTGACTCCACTGAGGACTCCCTACATACATATTTTGGGAACTTCCTAGTGAGTTCTCTGGTACAAACCTTCCCCATGAATGAGTTCCCAGTGGGTTCTACATTGTGACACTTTCCTCTGGACAGTTTCCCCAGAACTCCAGAAAGTGGTTTCCTGTGAGTTTATATATATGTATATATAAAATTGATTTTTTTACAGAGAGGAAGGAGAGAGATAGAGAGTTAGAAATATCGATGAGAGAGAAACATCGATCAGCTGCCTCCTGAACCCCCCACTACTGGGGATGTGCCCACAACCAAGATACATGCCCTTGACTGGAATTGAACCCGGGACCCTTCAATCCTCAGGCTGACGCTCCATCCACTGAGCCAAACCGGTTTTGGCTTCCCTGTGAGTTTTACCAGCATGCAATGTCAGTGAATTTCCCTGCACTGCATACTGGTAAAACCTGGATCACAGCTATGTCCTCTCCAAGAAGATCTGGGTCCCAGAGGAACAGTGAGGGTAGGGGCACTCGTTAAAATTTGTTTTTTTCCGTAGGTACTCTGCCTCTGACCTAGAAATAGTAGCCACTTCCTATGTCAGCTCTTCTCAATTCCTATGATTCTTTTTATCCTTAGTAGCCAATCATAGTTATTCTAATGTAGGGGTGTCGAACTCAATCAGAGAAGGGGCCAAAATCTAAAATCCAGCCTAAATCGCGGGCCGAATGGTTTACTGAACAGTCATAAACTGACAATGTCATAAACTGACAGCGGAGTGTAGTGATGACAGCGCGGTGCGGGCCACATTGCAAGGCCTGGCGGGCTGGATTTGGCCAGCAGGCCTTGTGTCTGACACATGTGTTCTAATCCCTATCATAATTAGCAATTCTTAATATTAAACTTTACCTGCTCAAATTACTGTGTAGTTTTTCTATTTCCTATTTTGACTCTGACAAATACAGACAGATTTGGGGTCTATATTGTGAACCACTATTAGCATCCTGTGAAATATTAAACACATTAATTTATCTCCAGGTGACAAAATTGACCTCATATGGTTATTGTTAGAATTAAGTGATATAGGATATACAAAACATTTATACCACCATGTCCACAAGTGGTAGAGGAATGTGTTACTAGTTTTCATCCAGTAAATTATCTATGTATATAAAAGTCTAAGCATCAGGCTGACTGGCCAACCAGCCAACTGCCTGGTGACTTTGATGTGCACTGACCACCAGGCAGGCACTCAAAGCAGGAGCAGAAACCACAGGCATGGAAGCATGGACCAGACTGATGAATCTCAGAGGGAAGAGTGGAGGGGTGGGGAGGGCTGGAAGAGATTAACCAAAGATCTTATATGCATACTAAAGGCCCAGTGCACATATTTGTGCACGGGTGGGGTCCCTTGACCTGGCCTGTGGGGATTGGGCTGAAACCAGCTCTCCAATACCCCTTGAGAGGTCCTGGATTGCGAGAGGCCTCTAGTTTTAATAATAATTAAAAAAAAAAAAAAAACAACTATGAGAGTTAGGAAATAAACTAGATTTTTGTTCATTAGTTTTAAAGCATTGTATTTTCCACAGATGCAAATATTCCCATTTCAGGCAAACTAAAATGCCTACACTAAAATATATGTAGTTATAAATGTGGGACAGTCACTTTCTCTTATTGGCTAATCCTGACTGAAGACTGACACATGTGAAGTTGGTGGAGTGTTGAACTTCCTAGGATAACATAATATAGTGATAATGCTGGCATCAAAAACACATGGAAGGTTTCTAGGTCAGAGTTCTTCTAATGCTATCATCCGCCTTCAGGTAACACAAGCAGAGCCTTAGAACATATATAAACAAGGCATTATGGCATTTGAATGATTGTACTTTTCGTATAAGATCATAGTTGATTACAAATAAGCATTTTTCACTTTAGAAAACACAGCTTGCAAAGCATGTTCTCTTCTTTTTATTTTATTGCATATGTCTTCCCAGGATAAAAACAGGAATTTAATTTTTGTTGCTCCTATTGATCATTTTTATTATTTATGGAGTACATTCCTTTTAAGACACTGCTAAGTCAATATTGCCACACTGAATTTAGATGTAATAATTCTGTCCTAAGAACTCAAAAAAAATTAAGAGCTCTTCCTTATCTCTTCTTCCCCAAGCCACATATGTAGTAAAAATCTGAAGGACTTAGATGTATGTGTCTAAGTGGTTCTGTGGCAAAAACTCACATGAAATATCCATTACTCTCTATCGGTCCCTGGTGGCCAAGTGGTTCATTCTCTTTACTGAGAGGTAGCAGCCTTGGTTGAGAGCAGAGACCTTGGAGTTTGACTGCTTGGGTGTGAATCTGGATCTCCCCTTTATAAGCTGTGTGCCTGAAACAAGTTAGCTAACCTTTCTTCAGCCAGGTATCACACACAACACCCCCCCCCCTCCCCAAACACACACAAAATATCTCCACAATACAGTGTCATGAGGACTAAATGTGTTAAAAGAAGTGAAGTTACTGGTTTTGAAGAGCATGTCTATGGTCAGCATTACTTAAGTTAGTTATTACTATCATCATGATGCCCTTCATGCTGGTATATACAGTTTCTTCTATTTAGATAATAATAGCAGTTTCCTGTCTCCAACCACATTTTGCTTGTGCTTTAGACAGACAAGTGGAAAATGCCTTTTCTAGTCATTCCTACACTATTTTGGATGTTCTAAGGCTCAGTGGTTCCTGATGGATATTCATCAACATCCTGGAGAATTCTACTACTTTTAAAGATTTTTGGTTAATCAGTCACTTATAGGCTCTTAGTGGGCATTCTGGTGGTCTTTCTTGTTATTATTAGCAATAAAAATACAGAGAACATTTTGTTTCATCTAAGACATCACAGATATTGATGGTCCCATCAGTTTACAGACCACTAAGAAATATAAAGGACTGCCAATTTTGCTGTAGCATGCCATTAACAATAGAATGCAGCTCAATTTCAGATTTAAAACATGAAAATATATACCACAGGGTTAACAAAATAGGGCAAAATCTCAAGGGTTATTGTTCTCTTTGCTTTTTCTCAATTACAGTGATTGAAACGTGATTGTATTATATATATATATATATATATATATATATATATTTAAATATATTTTATTGATTTTTTACAGAGAGGAAGGGAGAGAGATAGAGAGCTAGAAACGTCGATGAGAGAGAAACATCGACCAGCTGCCTCTTGCACACCCCCCACCGGGGATGTGCCCACAACCAACGTACATGCCCTTGACCGGAATCGAACCTGGGATCTTACAGTCCGCAGACCGATGCTCTACCGCTGAGCCAAACCAGTTTTTGGCATATTATGTATATTTTTTATTTACTTAAGACCTGTTTCCCTCAGAAAACTATTAGTTCCAGGCAGGTAAGGTCTCTGGCTGTTTGCTAACCATTTGTATCTTCTAGCACCTAGCCCTATGCCTGATATTTAGAAATGGTCAATGAAAGGCTTTTTAATAAACAAATGGACATAACAATAATTGGTAGTATTTATTGGGAGTTTAGTACATGGCAGGCAGTGGGCTAAGCAGATTATATACATTAGCTAATTGAATCCTAAAATTTGTTGACGAATCTTATGAGTTTGATATTGTCAGAGTCATATAATAGCTTAAGATACTGAGGCACAGAGAAGTTACAGAGGGCTTTTTAGCTGGTAACGGTGACACCAGGATCAAATCTCAGTTCTTTCTAACTTCGGAGCCTATTCTCTTAATGAGGGCTCCACACTGCTTTACCAAACGCTTCCTGGTATCATGGGACTGTTCGCGTCTTCGTGGGCATGCTAGCCACCTGGCAGCTCTCCCTTGGAAGTCTTCTTCCGGAGTTTCTAAATCCTCCAGCTGCCCCTGTACAGTCTGCTAGGCAGCACTGCGTTTTCTCTCAAAAAAGCAGCAGCTCAGACCTCTTCCCAGGCAGTTTTCTGATGCTGGTCTTCTCCACAAGGACTTGCTTTGCAGAGGCTATTGAAGAGCCATCAGGTCAAAACTACTATTCATCAATTGATTATAACCTCTCAGTTTGCTAAGGACACAATCTAGTATAAAATCCCTCAACGTGACCTCTTTAGCCACCTCTAGTTCTCCTCTTCTTCTCGGGTAAGAGAAGCTCCTTACGTTTACTGTTCAGAGAACCCACAGATGTCCTTCCCTTCCACTCCCACGCAGGGAGCAATACTATTGTGTGAGCCCATTGCTTTCCTCCTACACAGCGTGAATTTGAATATTTGAGGCAGTGGTTCTTCTACTTGTACTTCAAAATTCAAAGTGATTTTTTTTTTTTTAATTATAAAGGAGGTCTTACTAATTGAGTTTATTTGTGTTTGGCAAGTGTTCGAGTTCCATGATCATTTTAACATTATTTAATGGTGTGTCTTTGATAGAAAATTTTGGAAGTACCAAAATAGCATAAGAAATCATTATTACTCTTAATATTTGTTAATCTTATATGCATGATTTTTATTCAACCAAACGTTCCCCAAGAAATCAATTAGAACAAAAGTACTTAATAGGAAATTGGTAGCAGGTCATTCTAAGATATGTAAAATATTTTCTATTAAAAATAATAGACTAGTACCTACTTCTAAAAAATCAAAAGATTAATAATTCTATCCTATATAATAAAAGCCCAATATGCAAATTGACCCAATAGTGGAATGACTGGTGGAACAACCAGTCACTCTGATGTGCACTGACCATCTGGGGGCAGATGTTCAACACAGGAGCTGCCCCCAGCCTGCAGGTCCCAGACCAGCCAAGGTGTGTCAATGAGGGGCCCCCTGATTGCCCAGTAGAGGGAGGCGACCAGTGGCAGTGAGGGGCTGGGCCAGTGAGTGGGCAGCACCAGGCTGGCCATGGTGGGTACCAGCAAGGACCCCTCCAATTGCCCTTTTGGTCACCCTACAGATCAAACCTGATCTCTGGCCAGGCTTAGGAACCCTACCTGTGCATAAATTTCATGAACTGGGCCTCTAGTTAGGAAATAAACAAAACTGTCAATTTTCCATTCTAAGATGATAAAAAGAAAGACCATCTGTTATTACAATTGTTTCTTTATAAAATTATTTTAAAGGATATTTTAACACTAAAAATGCATGAGCAACACAATCTCAGATGGAAGAATAGTACTTTACAGTGAATGATGAGAACCTTGAGCTTTCAGGATTTTTGAGTGTTAGTTTCTTCATAAATGGGCCTTCCCTCCACCACACAAATTCTAGCACAGACACAATAGTTCCAATAGGGCATGTATAAACTGTTGAGTTCAGGGCCAGGCCTAAGTGTATCAGGAAGAGTTAGGTGGCTAGCAAAGCTTTACTAGTGACCTTGGGTTAATTAAACAGAATGGCAGACCTTGTTATTGAAGTAAATTATTAACAAGTATTTACAAATACAGGCAGAAATACCCCAATCCTTTACCTTAGCCTAATAACTTATTGTATTATTATGTAACTAAATTTATCACCAGGAAGAAAATACATTTTATAGTCTTCATACAAACACAAAGTTTAAAGCCTAAAAACAATGGTGACAGACAATGGAGGTTTTCTTCCATTGTGAATATTAGGCATTCATTAAAATGCTCATTTCTCTCTCATGGGCCAAAGACCAGTCATATGAGGATTTCAGTATGGGGTTATAAAATGTGAGTTTGAACTGGTGGTCAAATAATCTATAACCTACTTTAAAAACTAATTTCTAAACGTTATACTGTTAGTATTTTTCCCGTTTAGCTATAGTAGTTTACATTGTATCATTTTCTTTGATTTGAAAAAAGTGACTGTCATACTTTTTTGTCATGCCATTTTTATCTGAGCTTTTTCTATTTATTAGTAAATTTCAAAGGATAGCAATTGATCAGTATGAAAAATCATATATGTCTTGAACAAAGGAAAGTGAATCTAGGGCATTTCCATATCTACAAAATTTTGTTTCTAAAACATCATTGAAGAAGGAGGGAAACATTGAGATTCAAAACCAAAGGGCAAAATTGTTAAGAAGTCAGTTAAACAATATGCCACTGGATGATATAACCAGTAAAAATAAATGCATGGGCCATTGCTCCTTTATATTACAATTAAATACTGACATTACTTAATATAAAGAGGAACAGACATGTTCATTAATATTTGAATGAGAATAAATATTATATACTAAGGAAATGAATTAATTTAAAAATGTGTTGAAGTATAGCAAACTTTTCTACTTTTAAATCCTCTCAGGTCATGAAAACAGGCATACTGGTATATTGCTATTTTTTTCTATAATATTTTTCACTATATAATTCAAAGGTTAAATGTGTGAAAATTGTATCCTTCGTATGTATCCTTATAAATCCAATCAACATTCTATTATAAAATAGAAAGTTAGGGGACTGTAGTCATTTGATTGTTTAATAATATAAGCACAATTATTTCAAAAGGTTTACTTTCTCATGGAACATCAATAAAAAATATACAGATGTTTAATTTTATTACCATGTTGATTTATTTTATTTATTTTTTTGCTTTTCAGCTTATTAGCAAATAAATATATTTTCAAGTGTTTGATAATGAAAGATAGAAGACTTGTTATTTTTTCTATCTTCATGTAAGTTAGATAAATACAGATCATATTACTAGTATTCATAAATCATATAACTACATAAAACACTAAAATAATTTTGGATAACAATTCAAATAAATTATTAGTATTTTTAGTGTGGAGCATTTTCTTTCTTTTGAAAGCCTTTGCTTATTTTTGTGTTAGTGTGTCTGGGTACTGAAAGTAATGCAAACATTTTCTCATAAATGATTGGAGTATTATGATTAATAATAAGTATTCTAATTTTAAAAATATGCCCTTCATGTTTCTCTGAAGGTCTGAGTCTTAGGATGGCCAGATTAAATACATTAACATGATTTTACTCTGACACATTCAAGATAAATGGTCCTTTCACCTTAGTTTAAATGGTCTCACTTTGAGAGAAATACAGTAGCACAGAAAATTCATAAAACATAAGAGCACAGTGGCAGTTTTTATTGGGCTCACCATACATAATTCACAAGATATTTCTTTTTACTTTGTTTGAAAGAGTATTTTAATAAAAAATTTACCTCCTAGGTTGGGTTATTAAATTAAATTTGAATTACCCAACCCTCTTGGTTTCTTTCGGTACAGATTACCATTCTTTTAGCCATTTTCCTATATTGTATACATATCCCTTAGGGGCCCAGGTGAATCAAACCAATCTTTAGGCTATTCATTAGTTTTATAAAGTATATTGGGGATAACATTGGAATAACTAGTTCATTATTTTAAGTTCTATTGTCTCATGTTATCTCAAACCCTTAGCAAAATAAACAATAACAATAATAACAGGCAATTGACTATAACAGGTATAGCTACATAACTTTACTCAACAATTCTTTCAGCCTGCCATGCAAAAAATTATTATTAAGAAAACTCCCCAAAGATTTATCTTTCATTTCCTGTACTTAGTACTCTCTCTAGATTCAAGAACTGAAAATAATACCATGCTATTTTATAGAGTAAAAAATTAACTCCAAATAAGTGAGAATCTTTCTTTATGGATTTTCCAAGTGAATACCAAATAAATGTTTTAAATAATTATTTTATGAATTCATTTTTTAAACAATAAAGGCTGTGTTTTATAACTTTTCTAGCATCTGTCAACAAAATACATATCTATATATATATATATATATATATATATATATATATGAAAAGCCAGCAATGGGAATGCCGGAACAACCTGAATAACCTGAATGACCAGTCGCTATGATGCCCACTGCAGTGGGCCAACTGCCAAGGCCCCTCCTACCCCCCAACCCCCCAGCTGGCCCAGCCTTGATAGATTCCCCAACTCAGATTAGGGGCGGGGCCAGCCATCCAACCTCCTGCATCCCCTCCCCCTGGCTAGACCTACCCGGGAAGGCGGAGCCAGCTGGCCAACCTTTTGCAACCCCCTTCTCAGCAGACCCAGTGCCAATCAGGCCCCAATCGAGGCAGGGCCAGCAGCCAACCTCCATCAGTCCCTCCCTCTGCTGTCCTGGCCCCCACTGGGGCAGGCCAGCTGGACCCCACCCATGTACGAATTCATGCACCAGGCCTCTAGTCCTATATAAAAGGCTAATATGCAAATTGTTTCCTCTGGAGTTCAACAGACCAGAAGTTTGACTGCTCACTATGATGTGTGCTGACCACCAGGGGGTGCCATGGGATGAAGGAAGGCCCCAGCCAGCAGCTGGAAGCTGGGGAAGGAAGGCTCCAGCCAGCAGCCAGCAGCCGGCAGCGTGGAAAAGGAAGGCCCCAATTGGCCCTGGTCACTGGTGAGGCCTAGAGACACTACCCGTGCACCAATTTTGTGCACCTGGCCTCCAGTATTTACATCTTAGTGAAACTAGGAAATTCCCACAAACTCCAATAACCCTGAAGAATATTTGATAGAAACAATAAATTCAGTCCTAATTGAAAAGGAATGTTTAAAACTGATTCAAATTTCCTCAGATTTCAGATAAGATACCGCTATGTCCAAAAGGAAGAATCACAGTTTTGAAAAACCCCTTCAGGGACCTTTTGGGGGAATAACAAGACTCTTGTGTAATAGAATATAGGAGAAAAAAAATGTCACTGAGAAACCTAATCCATGCGACACCTCAGAATGACAGATAAGATGGAGCCAAAGGTGAAAAAAATTAATGTCTGCCCCACATGAAAAATACTCTCACCCCACCCAATGTCCCCTAAAGTTTCAACCACTTACAGTGCCACGTCTAAATCCAAAAATCTCATCAGCTCCAAAGTCTGAAATGTAATCATTTCAATATTCTACATTTGGTATGAGTGAAACTCCAAGTATAATCCATCTTGGATCAATTCCTCTCTATGGACCTCTAAAACTTAGGAACCAACTGTCTGCCCCCAGAATACAACAAAGAAACAAGCATACAATAAAAAGTTGAAATAGTTCCATTCAACATAGAAAAGTAGAATGAAAGAAAAAAAAGGAATGTTTTTAAAATTCTAAGTTGTGTAAGTTCCATTAGATTTCAAAGGTTGGAAATAAATCCTCTATGGTTTTCAGCTCTGCCTACTAAATCTCCCACCTCCCTCCCTCTCCCTCCCTCTCTCTCTCTCTCTCTCTCTCTCTCTCTCTCTCTCTCTCTCTCTCTCTCTCTCTTTTCTTTCTTTCTCTTTCTTTCTTTCCTTTCTTTCTTTCTTTCTTTCTTTCTTTCTTTCTTTCTTTCTTTCTTTCTTTCTTTCTTTCTTGTTGTTTTGTTTCTATTTTCAGGAAAGGTAGAATGGATCTGTTGCTGAAAAGTTTAATGAGTCTGTCTCCTGACTATACACTTATGTCTACTAACATTCTTTCATTTTGTACTCTCTATCCTTCTTGGTCCAAGCTTGAAGTGTTCTTCTGATATGAACATCTCAAAAACCTTGTAGTTCGCCCATGTATGTCATAGAGATCCACTCCATTAGACAAGAGGCTTCTCTATACATCTTTCCTGGAAAATTCCATCCCAATTCTTGACTTCTCTTCAGTCACTGGGAGATCCTATTGGTCACACTTTTTTTTTTTCTTCCATAAAAAACCTTTATGTAACTGAATGTTTTTTAAAAACATCTGTCTGGGGTAATTAACAAAAGGTTGTCCAGCTATACTCTCAGTTTTATTCTACCGTATATTTTCCTAATGGTGAAACTCAAGTTTTAGTCTCTTTCACAATCTGAATGAGTTGAAAATTTTCCAAAATATCTAGTTCTGAATGAGTTGAAAATTTCTAAAACTTCTGGTTTCTTTTTGTCTAACAGTGCTTATCAACTTATTCTCCTGCATTTTACTATAGGCAGGAGAAGTAACTAGGCTTCACATTCCAATTTTTATTTGCAAATGTCTTCAGCTAAATGTGCAAGGTCATAGCATACAACTTGCACTTTCTGCATAGTGATAGACCACAAGTCCACTGAGCTTTTGTCCACTATATAAAAAGGCTCTCCTTTCCCTAAGTTTGTAATAACATGACCTTCATTTTTTTCTGAGCACTCATTAGCAGTACCTTTAACTTACATATTTCTATCAACAGTCTCTTTGTGATTTAGATATTCTGTAAGGTTACTTAGATTTTATATACCATACTCCTCACTTTCTTCTAAGACTTTGTTAGCAGAATCATAATTTTTCACAATTCTGTTCAAGACAATATAGGTATTCCTCCTTCTTTTTTTCAATCAGAGTCTTCAATACTCTTCTAACATTCACCTACCACCCAGTTCCACATTTTTAGATAATCTTTATCAATCAATGTTCAACTAGAGAGGCAGAGGGCTTTATTGTCACAAATCGGCTTATACAATTTTGGGGACTGCTTAGGCAAGTCCAAAATCCATAGAAAGGGCAGGCTGGAATCTGGGGGCATATAAAGAAGTTATTAACACAGGAAGAATTTCTTCTTCAGGGAAGCCTCAGCCAAACAATTGTAGAATATATATATAATTTTTAATATATTTTATTGATTTTTTAAAGAGAGGAAGAGAGAGGGATAGAGAGTTAGAAACATCCATGAGAGAGAATCATCAATCAGCTGCCTCTTGCACAGTCCCAACAGGGGATGTGCCTGCAACCAAGGTACATGCCCTTGACCAGAATCGAACCTGGGACCTTTCAGTCCGCAGGCCTACGCTCTATACACTGAGCCAAACTGGTTTCGGCTACTGTAGAACTTATAGAAAAAGTACATATGTAGAAAACTTAAAAATATATATTTTTATTTATCAGATATATTTTTAAATTGAGAAAAATTGGGAGAAGTTTAAATATGATAATTTTTTTTTGTAGATTGTCGGTAAAGGATTTTGATAAATTCGGAAATAATTTATGTTTTAAATTTCATAAAATATTTTTAAAATTTTGTTCAGAATAATTCCTGATCAAGTTAAACTCCCAATGGGTAACATACATATTATTTTAGCTAGACATGATGCTACCTCTTCTAATTTAAAAATTTGGTTACCAATGAAAAGAGGAAAGATTAAACATGAATATATTTGTATTGATCCCCTCATTCTTCATATGAATTAAAAGCATTTGGCAAGAAATTCTTATGGGATAATTTTTCTATAAATATATAAATAACAAACTTTTATATAATTACAAATACTTTATTTTATGCTGTTTTCTAGATCTAAGCAAACATTTAGCAATCAGGTAATCTAATAATTGTCTTTAGGAGCAAAGTGATGTTTAGATTATATATTTCTAACATTTGAGATAGGCTAAACAGCAAAATTCCAATGTTTTATGCATGTTGTTTCTTGAAATATAAGATAACTCAAGTTATTTCCCCTTGGGTTTTTCCCCAAAAGAGCAAGATTAATTGCTTGACTTAAGATAGGCTTACATAATTTATAGATGCATATGTAGTCTATTGTGCTGTATTTAATATCTCTCATAGGATAGCAAGCTTAAAGGATAAAGTAAATTAGAGACCTGCTATCTCTCTGTTTTTTTTTAATTGGGCTTTAAAAAAGATTTTATTAAAATTTATATGGAAACTAAAGAAAAAACAGATTAGCAAGCACTAAGATCAAATGGATTGGCAGAAATAATAAGCAGATTGTTTTTAGTGGTCCATGGCACATTGACAGAAGTTATTAAATTGATAACAAATACCAGCCTAACATATTGTATTGTCTTGAGGAAAAAGGGGAAAAGATTAATGTTATGTAGTTCAGAAAATGCATTGAGATAATGTTCAGGAATAATACAAAGTAAAGAAGAAAAGACAGACGAACTTAACTATAGTACATTAAAGTTAAGAGTTTCAGCTTATCAAAAGACCATGCTTCCCCTCTCTTTTGGGTTGGAAATACCATTTATAAGCATTGCATCCTAATATGATACTAATACACTGAGATTTTATCATAGCCACAATGTTCATTTTTTTTTATCTTTAACCCAGAAGCCGTCAAGAGACACTATGGTGACAACAGTTCCTTCTTGTAAACAATGTAACCTGTAGACAGGCCTGCAGGAGCACATTTTTATGCAATCTTCTTCATGGATCAAAACATAGCATTAGCTATGAGTGACTGAGAGAGTGGTGGCTAAAAGATCAACATGACTGTCAAGGTAAGATAAGTCCATATTCCTGAAAAAGCCCTGTGTTTAGATATATGTATTTATATAAATGTCTTAGTTTCAAACTCTTTAAGAGAGAACAGAGGATGTGTATTGTTATTTCTAATGTACATTATCAAGCTTTTTAGTTTGTACACAATTGACACTCGAGAAGTCTCATTTCAAAGTTAGGATTGAGTCCTGCCCTGTGTGGCTCAGTTGGCTGAGTGTTGCCCCATGCACCTAAAGACCCCAGGTCCAAGGACTGGTCAGGGAACATACCAGGTTGCTTGGTCCCCACTCTGGGTGCAAGCAGGAGGCAACCAATCCATGTTTATTTCTCTCTCTCTCTCTCTCTCTCTCTCTCTCTCTCTCTCTCTCTCTCTCTAACAATAAAAAATATTTTTTTTTAAATTAGGATTGAAATCAGCATATTAAACCTAGTGATTACAAATATGGATCCTAATGAAAGCAAATGATGAGATAAAATATAGAGCCTCATTTTGGGGTCAAAATGATAAGTTATAGGAACCAAATTTAATAACTGAGCTAAATGGTGCCTGTGTCTAGCATAATTGTTAATTGTTCCAGTCGACTAACAACTCAAAAAGTTTCATGAGTTCAGCAATTTTATCTATATTGTTACTCTCTGCATCTCTTTCCTAAAATGGAGTTTAGCAGTTTCTCTAATGGTTTATCCTAAAATCTCAGATTTCAATTCAGATTTTTTAAAGGAAGCTTCATGTTTCAAACAACACATTTTACTTTACTTGGGATAGCAGTAAGAAATAGAAAGAATATACCATATATATATATATATATATATATATATATATATATATATATATATTTAAGAAATACAGCTATCCATTCGTGTAGGTTTTCTTATGATCTACTGATCTGGTTGGGAAAAAAAAAAAGGTTTCCCCATGTACCTATGAGATTCGTATCCTTGTTGCAAATTAAAGAACATTTCCTATTTATTCCTCATTAGTGTTGGCATGTAAGCATTTACCAAAGAGAACTTGTCACATTATTTTACTTAACTTTCTGAGAAATCACCAAAGACTTAAAAAATGTGAGAATTATTCTTACATGTAGTATTCTTAGCATGTTGCTGCCTAAATATGCTAAAAATATAGTTTAAAGTCTTTTCTCTTATAAGTTGTCATGAGGAATTTGGAATTCATGCTTTCTTACTGGATGACTCTTATGATCCTGAGATGTGTATATATGAAAGTTGTCTTTAAAAGGGAATTCATTCTTGTGTAATGATACAGAATGGATTTGTTGTACCAAGCTAATTAGACCATAAAATAAATTAATCCATAATGCTAGATCTTTCTAAAATGCTCCATTCAAAGGAGCTGACTCAAATATAAACTTATTATATTGAATAATAATATAAATATGTATCAACGACACATTTTTAAAAATCAAGATACAAATGGACTATAAATTGTACTGATCTGGGAGAAAACTTGAGTGATTGTTAAAACAAACTCAAATGTAGAATTTTTTACATGACACCAGTAGTTGTCATGGAATTTTAATCATCACTGGAAGTAGTTGAAGGAAATAATGGGTTTTACCCTTAGTATTATCAGCCTTGATTAGAAAGTACCAAAGAAAAAAAAAACAGGAATAAAATATATCAACTTTGATTTTATTTTCAGTTTTGAAATTGGGGGAAAGAAAAGGAAAACATATTCTAGGGGTGGTGAGTTTCTTGTCAATGGCAACATGAAGCCAATAAAATGGAAGGAATAACATATCTATCCTGAGGTAATATCTGGCATTGAGGATCACTTTCAAAAGAAAACATTTCCATTAGAAAAGCCTGAATTTTATCAACATTTGGATTAGTCCCAATAGGAATATCTTGTCTTGAATCATTTTATGAGGTTGCTTATTATACTGTCAAGGAAAAGAAGTGATAAATGACTAAAGATTAAAAAGAGATTTTGGAAAAGCCATATGCCCAGAATATAAATGGTCAAATGGCTGTGGAATGGATAGAAGATAAATGTGAATTCCCTTGGAACTACTTTAAAAAAAGCTCAGATCTAAGCTAGCAGGAAGGTATGGAAGCATGAGAACTGTTAAGAAGCAAACTTCTATTTGTCAAGAGACTTCTTATTAAATAAAGTGTTAGAGAATGAGAAAGTAAAGATACTATACCATAAAAACATTTGCTTTGATAGACTTTATCTATTACTTAGATATTACTCACCTCTCTACATATATTGTACCTAAAATGGCTCATACATAATATCACTGTCATCTATGAATTCTTTGGAGATCTTGTTAAGATTAAAATTCTATATCTGTGCTGCCCAGGACATCATGGATGGGTAGTTTTGGGTAGAGCTTGACATTCTGCATTAGTGCCATAAGCCAAGTAAACGTCAATATTGCTGATATCAATGAACACTGAGTGCAAAGGTTCTCACAGCTGTCTAGCAGATACAGAGGAAGGTCAGTATCGGGGATAGACCAAATGTCAGAATGACACTTCTTCAAAAAGAAAATGACTCAGTCAAAATAATGACAGGTAATAGTACAGAATGGCATGGAAGCCGTGTTGCCTCATGGGCCACTTGTTGTCTTGACTATTCTAAAGGCATGGGAAGGAGAAGAAGCTGTGTTAGAGAAAAAGAAAACCACTCATCTTTTCCCATTGCCACAACAGTACCTACTGTCTACCAACAGTCCAGTGAAGTTAATTTTCAATAAAGCCACAGAACTATTTCAAATGTCTGTCCTTGTTTATCTTCCATGTGTCTTTTTCTCCATTTCCACTTAGAGCCCATTAGTTATCGTGGAAACAATGCCTGGTGTGCATGAGAAACAGAGACTGAGGCAAAGCACCGAAACATTACATTCAATCCTCTGAGCTGGGTTTCTACCACAGTTGGACAGCAGCAAAATTAAATCAGAAATGAGCTCCTGCATTATTCTGGATTCAGCTCCAGAAGGCAGACTGCTGGTCTCTGCAGGAGAACATATGAATCTGAGCTGCAGAGCATGGTTAAGGCAATGAACACCACACTGGGAGAAAACGGATTTGTAGGAGGAAGGGATAAATAAAAGTTCTCTATCTCCTTTCTATGAGTTTCAAAATGCCCCTTTGGTGGGAGGTGATGGGATTATTGCATTAAAAAACTGTTAGTAAGAACTGAGGTAAACAGCATGGTTTTCATACTTTAGGAAACAGTCTCTGGTTAGAAAAACATAAAAGAGACATTCACATTATGTAAGATTTCTGTTTACATATATGCAGGCAAGATAAAGACTACAAAACTGGAGGTGTCCAGTTAAAATCTGAACCTGATTTGCTAGGGCATGAAGACAAATGATGATCAAACAGAGCACTTTACCATGAACTGCCATGAACACGGGAGTAGTTTACTGCTGCTATTAGCAATAATTGGGTTTTGGAAGGAGACAGAAACCGAATGCAATATAGGTAATTAAAGAACAAGCTTTTGTTAACACTAGCAATCAAGGGGTTGTGATTTTACAGACTTGGAACCTATTACGGTGCCCTGAAAGTAGTCTATTTTTAAACAGGTAGTGTATTTCTCTTCCTTACAACACTAAAGTGTACCCATGGTTAACAGACAGGTCATTTTCTATTCAAACTATTTACTATCAATTTAAGGCAAAGATGAGCATGTTTAGAATCCAGAATTACCATGGAAAACCATATTCTTAATCCCGGGGGACTGGCAAGCAATTGCTTATGAAATTATGATGGCTAAATTACAAGTCCCTCAACACTGCATTTTTGTAACTACTATCTCAAAACTAAGCATATGGGTTTTTATTTTGTTTCCCTTTAAAATGAACTCATTGTGTGTTTTTTTTATAAGATGCCTATAACATTTTGATTAGGTAACTTAAAGCAAACATGGTATTTCAAAATAGGATGGCTGAGAATCAAAATTAAAGTCATAATGAATATAAACAACAATTACAATTGTCATACCAGATGTTCAACATTTCTGGAGAAATAGCATAGACTTAACATTTTTAAAACATGAAAAAAAAAATACCAGTATACTTGATAAGTAGGAACCTTTTGGGAAAGTTCCTAATATATGCTACTTGGAAAGAAAACTTGAATCTCAAGGAAAGCCAAAATAAGTAAGGTTTATGACTGGAGGCAGAATAGGTAGACTTAAGCAATTCCCAAGAAGAGAAAAGGCAACAGCAGACACTTTTTCTCAAAAGGTGGCCATCAGTTGTTAATAAATGTGGAAACGTGAAATCTTGGGTGGCTTTTTCCTACAGGACAGTGAAAAAGTGGACCTTTAGATGGCAAGAAGGGCTATGTAAAAACAGATCATTAATTGAAATATTCCTACTAAAACTATAGATCAAACAAAGTCTTAGCTCAAGATCTCATCCAGCTAAAAGACTTCCACGATCCGGTCCCCTCCAGATACTTTTGGAATGAAGATTTAATTGGATGTTCTATTTAGTGTATATGCTATTGAAGTAGGCTTTACCAAATGGGCATAGTAGCATAATTCAACAAGGAAGCAAATAATGGAATGGAATTAAACAAAGAAAAACATACACCCACACAAGTGAATTTAGCATTGGGGGGGCTTCAGCTGCATTTTTTTTTTTATTCTGAACTAAATACAAAATGTCCACAGCATAGTCTTCCCAGCAAGTACATTATTTGTTAGAAGCCAGAATGCTGCTTCAATGCATTCTGATTCCTTATTTTGTTACATAATAATATGCTTAAAAAGCAACACATTGTGAGCTTGGGAACTGTTAGGCATTTATTTACCATGGTGGGTTAATCTCATTCAGTGAGGTATAGAAACTCAATAATGAGTGCTACAGTATATAAGCTAATTGCTAGGATAAAACCAAATGAATAATTACTTAACTCTGGAATGAGGCCTGCGGGAATTTTTCTTTAATAAAGGTTTAATTCACCAGTGATAATGAATGCAATCTCACATACTACTGAATAACACCATTAACATAATGACTATGATACAAAAACTATAATTAGAACTAAACAGAAACGTTAATTACAACCACCAAGGTACTGAATGAAATACTGTTGTTTAAGAAATTGACCTGCTTTGCTGTCATGCTTTATGGGCTCAAGAATATCTCTGTAATTAAATATACATGTTTATAAATATATATAGGATATAGTTTATATCATCCTACTGGCATCCTCTGAAATGTAATAAATATCTTAATGAAAAATTATGCAGGATTTGAAAGACAACTTAAACATTAAAATAATTAAATTTTTTATCTTGGTTAAAAACAAATATCAATATTTGTGTTAAAAATGTACAATATTAGAGCAGGTATCCTCAACTTTGCATTTTACTGGTGTTAACTCTATGAGCACTAGAAAAGTAGTTATTATTTCTTAGGTCACATGATCTCTCACATCTAGAGGAAATGATGAACATAGACTGATGAACAAAAACAGACCCTGAGAAAGAGAAGCAGCGAACAGACTCTCAAACCTCAGAGGGAAAGTAGGGGAGGGTGGGGGTAAAGGGGAAGAGATCAACCAAAGGACTGTGTGCATGCATATGGGCCTGGCCAGTGGCCATGGACAACTAGGGGGGGCGTGGTGAGGGCATATGTAGGGAGAGGTTTGGGATGGGATTGGGGGGATGAGGACAATTATGTGATACCATAATCAATTTTAAAAATAAGCAAATCAATGAAGTTTGAAACATTCTACCTAATAAAAGAGAAACATGCAAATTGAACATACCTTCTCTATGCCCAGAAGCCCCACCCACCAGCCAATCAGGGTGAGTATGCAAATTAACCCAACCAAGATGGTGGTTAATCTGCATATCCAGGCCAGAGTGAAGACTGAAGACAGGGTAGAAAGAAGCCAAGTGCTGCAGAAGGGAGTGAAGCTGCTGAGAAGCAAGCAAGCTGGGCGGGGGAGAAGGGAGGGAAGCAGGCAGGGCAGTGACCACAGCAGGAAACCCTATTTCAGGAATCTCCCTGCAATGGGCCTCTACTATAGTAATTTGGAAAAATAAGTTGCATAACCAATGAAGAAAAGTCTAAGTACTACACTGATGCTTCTAAAAAGGCATACCTGTGATTCTCAAAATTCTTTGAATTTCAGTTACCCAATATATAAATATGGATATATTTAACTGCACATATAATAGATTTATGTATCTAGGTAAGCATTTTGAAACCAAGTATCATACTCTATTAAGCATCAAAAACAATGACAACTCTCTAGTATAAAGACACTTTCAATGCTTAGATATAAATATTAACAAAAAGATAAAGCCATTTGCCTCAAATATGTTTTATTGACAACCTTAGTGGCATTGAGCTTTTACAATAAAGGGATATTAATTTTGTATTAAATTTATTGGGGTGACATTGGTTAATAAAAATATATGTTTCAAGTGTATATTTCTATAATACATTATCTGTATACTAGAGGCTCAGTGCACTAATTCATGCAGGGGTAGGGTCTGGTTGGCCCACACTGAGGGGGGCTCATCAGGCAGGACCAGCTGTGGGGTCTAAGGCTGGAAGCTGTAGCTTTCCCCCAGCTGGATCTAATTATACTTTAAGGATGGCCAAAGAAAACACACAACGTAACTGTTTTGCATTTCATGTGCCAGGAGATGAAGTTGTTTATGTGTTGTTTGCAAACATATATCAAGATGGATGATGCCCCTTTAATGATTTTTGCATTCTTCCCGGGGCTCTTCCCTGTTTCTCAATGTGATCTTCATGTCTGTTTGTTTAAAAGTTTTTCTGCTTTTGAATGTGTCTTCCCTTTGCTGTTGCTCATGGCAACCTGGAGGTCCTCTTTACTGCCCCTTTTAAAGAGAGATTAAAAGCTCACCTAATCTGCAAGGCACCACAATTTCAAAAAATCCCCACCCTCTACCTTCCTTTCTGCATTCCTCAGCAAAGGGCCGCCATCCCATTAATAGTTAGGTCACCTTTTTGGCTAACTTGGAAAGTCTCCTGGGTTACAGGGCCATGAAGGGAGAATTCCACACATTGGCTGCAATATTGCAGAGATCTCTGGAGACTCTGGTCAGGGACAGGAGGGACTGATAATTATTTTCTTGTGCTTTCACTAAATGTACATGTACCATATAGCCAAGCAGTGATTTATGGGTATTGGGGGCAGATCAGGGGCAGGGCGGGCCAGGGGGAGAGGCTGCTGACAGTTGGATCAGGCTGGTTGGCTGCTGCAGTGTGTGGCATAGCCACCATTTGTTCTGGTCATTCCACCATAACAGCTGCTGGGCTTTTATATATGTAAATTACATTATGTGTCTACCACCCATTTTATGAGCCAAATTAGTAAGACAAAAAATACATCTCTAGCTGCTCATTATCCTTTTACTTCATTATTCTGTTTTAATGGAATATGTACACTGAGTGGCCAGATTATTATGATCTCTGGATGCAAAATAATCTGGCCCCTTAGTGTATATCCTATCTACACTAATAAAAGAGAAATATGCAAATTGACCGTACCTCTGTGACACCCACCAGCTAATCAGGAGTATGCAAATTATCCCAACAAATAGACTGGTCATAACAGTAGCTTAGGGTTTTATATATATAGATTGGAGAGTAACCTTTAAATACTTTTTAATTTTTTATTTTTATTGTCATTCTAAATAATGCTTTCATTTTTCTCATTGAGAAGGAAAGTGTATAGAATATAAAATAATTTTCTACAACAGAAACTTGAATGAGTTTTAATTTACCTTGAAGTAAAAGAACTATTTTATACCCATTAAAAGCTAACACTAGGATTTAAAAATAATGCATTAACCTGGACAGCATAATGTTAAGCATTTTTTGAAAATCATAAATGTGGATTAAATACTATTAATCCACCAACCAGGTATAGAAATCCCTGTTGTCTTACATTAATTCCCCACAACACTTATGATGAAATTTCCTCTAACCATATAATTAGAGATCCCATATTTCTCGCATTAAGCAACCCTATGACTTGCCTGACTTTGATAGGAGAAGAAGGAGGGGTTTCCTAATGGCTCCCAGCAATCGGTACTTTTACCCTTGGGTGACCTCTGTAGTTAGAGAATGCATGCTTAGACTGAGAAAGATTCACCTTGCTATGGACCTTGAACCATTCTACAAATACATGGAAAAATAAATTAATTCATGTGCTATTGCTGTTGCTGCTGCTAACACTGTCCTTCACTGAGGAGAAATAAAATTAAGTGGGTTCAAGCAGTGGGAAGGACTGTAGAGAAGGAAAATTTGGAAATGGCACAAAAAATTTACATTCTTTGTATGCTTATTGGCATATAAAATATCTGAAGAGGAGAAAGAAGTAAAACATGCATTTTGTTGTATAAAATTAGTTACCATGATTTAAGCATGTGGCTCTATCCAGAAACTAGGCTTTTCTTCTTCTTTTTTATTTTTTACACTTTCTAGTTCATAATATATCAAAACTCCTGTCCAAACAGAGCTTGATACTACAGCCACAGTAAAATTCTGCCTTCTCTGTATTTTTAATTAACTCGATCCCAGCAGTGGTTTTTAACAGCTAACATTTTGTGTGAGTTACAGTATGTGCACTGCTGAGACATAAATGCAAAGTAATCACCCTAATAAGTAGATATAAACATTTACAACAGTTGCAACAAATCCCTGAAACAAATTAGGGGAGATAAAGAAAAATAACAAGCTGCAAGCCAGGTACTAAGTCTCAATACAGTTGCATGAGTATGAATGTCATTCAGAACTCTGGTCTTTTGTTGCCTTTAGTAATTTCAACACCCAAAGTCACTAATGAACTTGTACTTTCAATGGAGAGAGAGGCAGAAGGAGGGGGTGAGGGAGAGGGAGAGGGAGAAGGATGAAGGAGAGGGAGTAGAGGGAGGAAGAGGGAGAGAGGTGAGGGGGAGGGAGAAGGGGAAGTGGGAGGGGGAGGGGGAGGGAGTGGGTTTTTTGATGAAAAACAAAAACCAAGACTTCATTGCCAAAAAACACTAGCAAAGAATTCTAAGCACTAATGTGACTCTCATTTCCATAACAGAAAGAAATAATACCTCAGCCCAGAACTAAGCAGGGCAAGTCTTTTGGCATTCTACCCACAAAAAAGCAACAGGTCCTAAGGTGGGAAGAAGCTGGATGAATGTAAGAACAGAGAGATGAACAGAATAAACTGGTGAATATAATAGAATCAGGGGCATAGAAAGAGAGTAGACTGACAATTCTTGGGGAGTAAGGGATGTAGGGGTGCAGGAAGAGACTGAACAAAAATCGTACACCTAATGGATGAGGACAATCAGAGGGAGGTAAGGGCAGAGGGTGAGGTGGGAACCTGGTGGAGGGAAGCTGGTGGGGGAGGGGCTGAGAGGAACAATTGTATAATAATAATCTGAACAATAAAGATTTATTAATTTAAAAAAAAGAGAGAATGGAGCTGGAGCCCAGTGAGGCAGAAGAAGATGAGGTGGAATAATGATGACATGAGAGGATTTTAAACATGATAGTACTATAATCTTACTTATGTGTCTTAAAGGTTATTTTGGCTATAGGTTAGACTCAGTATGGGTTGTATGGGGCATGGGCTATTATAGTAGGTGGTTTGGTATTCAGAGATGAGGCTATATATAGATAGAGGCAGAAAAAAAAATAGATGAACAGGAATTACAGGAGAGGGTAAGGAAAGGGAAGAAAGAATGGATCTCAGATTGAAATGAGGGCCTATGGGAGAATAATGAAAAACAAAAGCTCATACAGAATTTAGGTCAATAATTTTCAGGTTTCTGAGCCACACCAAGCACTCTCTCTTATATATCATGGATAATGTCACTGCCATTTAACAATGTATTACCTACTATGACACAGAGATGGATACATAAATAATGACTGGGGAAAAATAACAGAATGTGTAAGTGTGAGCTGAATACTGGTTTGGAGCTTTCACTCATTTAAACCTCACAGAAACACATGTCACAGGCAAGAAAATTCAGATCCAGAGAAGTGACAAGCCTCTACATAACCCATTAGATGAATATTAGAGCCAAGATTCAAAACTAAGGCAGTGTGCCTCCAAGTCTATTCCTTTAACCTTTTATATGATAAAACTTTCAAAGCATACACATGTGCACATGTGAAAACACACAGGCACATGCATTGAAAGTTCTACAGTAAAGGTACAATCGAACAAAGATTGATTTAAGCATCTGACGATGTGTGAGAAATAAAACAAAAATTGATGTTCCCCACATAGTTCAACATGTTCAATAATTGGTGTTTCCTGCATAGTTGTGTATTTAGAGAACAACTTTTCTAAGTGATTTCTGGCTAGAAATAAAGTTTGAGACATGATTTATCTCAACACAATTTCTGGCTCCTGAGAAGCATAATGAAGGGAGAGAAGATATTATGCAGAAAATTGGAAATTTTAGGTGCCAATGTTTACATGATTAGCATATATTTTTCTGTAGGTTAAAAATATACACATGTGCATATACCTGCTAGTTTTTTAAGAAACTAAATAGTATAATCACCTAAGTTTTATTCAGCCCCTTTAATTTTCTCAAGAAAACAATATTTTTTCATCAAAATATTAGAAAAATAATCATTTGCCTCAGTAAAGGAGAATACAAACATTTAGGAAGATACTGCACCTATATTCATTGGCTAATAAACATATTGAAAACAGAAAGATATCAATATTTAAAGTCTACCTGATTCCTCTCTGGAGGCAGATGACTGTTTTCCTCAGCAATATAAAAATTGCCACCAGATATCCTAGCCAGTTTGGCTCAGTGGATAGAGTATCAATCAGCCTGTGGACTGAAGGGTCTCGGGTTCAATTCCAGCCAAGGGCATTTGCCTGGATTCCCCAGTAGGGGGGTGTGAAGGAGGCAGCTGATTGATGATTTTCTCTCATCCTTGATGTTTCTGTCTCTCTATCCCTCTCCCTTACTCTTTAAAATCATTAAAAAATATATATATTGCCACCAGAGATCTTTTTTAGAAATGGTCCTTATTATCTTAGAAACAGCTGTATACCCCATAGGCAAGAATTAAAAGCTCTTAAAGGCATAATTTTTAAAACTCCAAATTTTATGTTGCAGTAATGTAATACTAATTAAAATGATAGCTTGGAAATAAATTCAAGATGTCTACTCCACCATCCACAGTAAAGAAGAAAGAAAATGCACATAGGCAAAAATAATGGGTAGCAAGACAGTTGTGTTTACTTTGAGATGTAATTTTTATTCAAATATTCCAGCTACAGGAATGGAAAAAAAAACAAAAAACAAAAACAAAACAAACAAACAACAACTTAGAAATTGCCTGAGGTCTGTGGAAAATCTTCTATCAGACCCTTTCTTGCTCAGTAACTTCCTGTAACTCCCTGCATCCTGCGAACTTACTGCTTTCTTTCCCAGCTAACCCTAGGCAAGGACCTAAGCTTACCAGACCTTCCAAACCCTCTCTGGGGAAAAGTAGTTTAAATGGACAATCAGTTATTAAGCTCTTGTTTTGTCCAAATACAATTTGGTTAAGAAATTTTGTTCTAATGACCTATCTTTCATTATTTCATTATGTAAAGAATCTGAGATAACAATATAGAATGGTTAGATGAGAAAAGGTCTCAACTATCAATAAAGAGAGAAATCCCTGCAGAGTGAACACTTCATGTTGTGCCCGGGTTGCAGTCTGCATGATTATTTATGATTTAAGCCAGCAAAACAGCAAATGGAAGTGCAGGCTTATTTATATTATATTATATTATATTATATTATATTATATTATATTATATTATATAATATAATATAAATCCTCTCTCTGTATTCATCTAGGAAGGAGTGAAAACAACCTTCTGGTATAGGCAGTGAACTGAACCTTCAGGTTACTGAGAAGCCATTAAAAGAACATTTAAGTGCATGAAGAGTTCAAATACAGTATTTAGATCCAGATGACTGAATGCACTACCTTGAATTAACTTTTACAAGCCCGTGTAAGTTTTGAAATTGAAATAAAGATTAAGATAAGCAAAAGGTGTCTTGTCCCTTTTGTTTTAAGGATGGGTTCCAAAAAGTAAATAAAAAAACAAAACACCAAAATAGTTAAAAAAAAAAAAAAAATTCTGTATCAGGGCAGAAACATTGAAAAACTGCAAAATATATACACTTCAGGGTAGCAAGGACATGCTTATTTCAAACCATTTACACTTAAAAAAATAATATCTAAATATTTTTTTTTAATATATTTTATTGATTTTGTACAGAGAGGAAGGGAGAGAGATAGAGAGTCAGAAACATCGATGAGAGAGAGTCATCGATCAGCTGCCTCTTGCACACCCCCTACTGGGGATATGCCCTGCAACCAAGGTACATGCCCTTGACCGGAATCGAACCCGGGACCTTTCAGTCCCCAAGCCGACACTCTATCCATTGAGCCAAACCGGTTTTGGCATAATATCTAAATTTTAAAATAACCATCAAATTGGGAAGAAAATGCATCTGAAATTTGGCAGAAAATAAGCTGTTATTCTTAGTATATAAAGAACATTTCTAAATTACTAAGAAAAGGAAAACTTAAACAAGCAAACAAATCAACAAATAACCCAAATGGACAATAACAAATGAGAAATTTCAAGTGGCAAGAAAGCTATGAACAAAATTTCTTAACCAAATTGGACTTGGACAAAAGAAGAGCTCATTAACTGATTATCCATTTAAACTGTTTTTCCCCAGGGAGGATTTGGAAGGTCTGCTAAGCTTAGGCTGTTGCCTAGGGTTAGTTGGGCAATGGGGGATAAGGACACATATGTAATACCTTTATCAATAAAGAAAAAGAGTAAAATAATAAAATTACTGAAAAAATATGCAAAACAGAATGTCAGAAGGATATAGAAAAATCACCCATTTATTGATTCACCAAACATTCCTTGATTACCTATATGTGCCAGATAATCTTCTAAATGAGGACTTGTATTGTACTAATAAACATGACAGCTAACATCCCTAATCTCATGGAGTTTACATTGTAATGGGGGAAAATAGGAGAACAGGCATATCATTGAAATCTCTGAATACATAAGAAAAGCACAAAGGAGGGAGAGAAAAAAACATGAAAATATCTGAAGTCATAGAAAACCAATGACTTATATACAATTTTAAAATAATCTTTCTTTAACACACCTATTGAGGAAGTATTTCTTAAAGATGTGCCATAATAAGAAAGTAGAATTCTATAGTTATCTTGTAATGGCAAATGCTTTTGGTGAATCCCAATATATATTACCAAAAAGAAGGTTCTGAAATATTCTAAAAGTAAGATATCTGTCTTATTTTTCTTTAACTTTTCTGAAACTATTATTTTTCAAATGTAGCTCTATAGTTTTTACCAGATCTTATAAAAATGCATTTGAAATACTAACAGAAAGAAAAAGTATAAAGGAGCAAATATAAATCATCTGAATCACACCATCCTGAGATAATCACCACAAACATTTATCTGCTGACCTCCCGTTCTTTCCTCGCAGTGTCTCTATCAACACACAGAAAAATGTGTATTTGGAGATTGTTCTAAAATACTGTCACTGTACTAGATGTACTTGCTTTCTTTTTTCTTTTTTCTTTGTCTCAGCTCTCCATCTTCCACCCTGAAATCAATATTAAGGATCTGGTTGTTACTTTTATGTAAATTTGTATAAGCATATACAATTGCTTAAGGATGTGACATGGGACTGTCCCTGTAGTCAGAGTGGCTCGAAACCTTAAACAGAATATGCTCAGTGATAGTTACCAAAACATCCTACAGATTTTAAAGAGAGGTTCTGGACACATTTCACTAAGAGGGGAACAAAGCTGGGTTAGTAAATCTTAGTTACCTTCCAACTTGAGCCTACATATAACCATTTATTTATACGAAGAGGAGTAAGCCAGCATTTCCCCTTCCTCATGGAGATGAGGATGCTATCTTCCCACTTAGCAAGCCAAGGCAAAGAGAGGGGAGTGAGGAGGGCAGCAATAAAAATCCTTAGAAAGATTAAAGGAGGCTTGCATAAGAAAACTCTACCATGTTACTCTCTGATTGGACACTTGTTCACCTAAGGAAACTCATCAGCCCAATTAATACTACATCTGCTTTTTTTTTTTTTTTTTTTTTTTTTAAATATATTTTATTGATTTTGTACAGAGAGGAAGGGAGAGAGATAGAGAGTTAGAAACATCGACGAGAGAGAGTCATCGATCAGCTGCCTCTTGCACACCCCCTACTGGGGATATGCCCGCAACCAAGGTACATGCCCTTGACCGGAATCGAACCCGGGACCTTTCAGTCCCCAAGCCGACGCTCTATCCATTGAGCCAAACCGGTTTCGGCTACATCTGCTTTTTTTTTAAAATATATTTTATTGATTTTTTCAGAGAGGAGGAGAGAGGGATAGAGAGCTAGAAACGTCAATGAGAGAGAAACATCGACTAGCTGCCTCTTGCACACCCCCTACCGGGGATGTGCCCGCAACCAATGTACATGCCCTTGACCGGAATCGAACCTGGGACCTTTTAGTCCGCAGACCGACGCTCTACCACTGAGCCAAATCGGTTTCGGCCATCTGCTTCTATTATAAAAGAATTATTGGAGAATATGATACAACCCTACAAGAGTTAATGGGTATACATCATAAAAACAGAGGCTGCTGTGATTCCCTTGACATCAGAATAAGGAGAGAAGACTACAATAAGTGTCAAGTACATTTCTATGGACGTGGGTCAACAAAGTCAGTTTTCTGTAGATTAAGTGATACACCATAAATGCCAAAGCTACTTTAAAAGGATTGCCTTTCAGGGTGCCTGACAGAGGGAGAAGACACACAATTTATATATATATATATATATATATATATATATATATATATATATATATATATATATATATATATATGTGTGTGTGTGTGTGTGTGTGTGTGTGTGTGTGTGTGTGTGTGTGTGTGTAATCTTTTGGAAAGGAGTTAAGAGAAAGTATAAAATGTTAGACCAATAGCACATCACTTGAATTAGGAAAAGGTGGAAGATAAAATGCCACAGCACCAGGGTACTTGGTGTAGGATGTCACTGAAGAATCTACAAATACAGTCCTAATAAGAAGGAGCTAGCAGAGTTAAACATCTGTCATAACAGACAGCTTATAGCAATCAACATGGAACAATAAGCATCGGGCCTTGCCTGGTTATCTCTCATCTCTCCTCTCTGCTCTGACTCTGGAAGAATCAGAAGCAGCAAGAACGTGATGAAGGAAGGTGAGACAACAAGATAGGAAACCTCTGAAGGAATAGATGATACTGTATCACCATCACCACTCACCCCCTCCTTCTGGTCTTCCTCACTGCTGCTTTGCAAGAATCCAGCCTGAGCTAGAGGTGAGGGAAAGGTTTGAATTGGTTGAGCAATTGAAGTTTTGATGTTAGGTTAGATTTTTTTTATTAACTGAAAAAATGACTGGAATAGCCAAGAGATTTGAGATCAAGATATAATCAGGGACAAAGAAGGGATATCTGAGAATCTGCTTGATTATCAATAGAGCAAAGTAAAAGTTATTTTCTTGTTGCATTTCCCTGAGATTATCACTTTTAATAAACAAGAGATGGTAGGTAGGTATATGTACACATATATACATGCATCCGCATATATGTAATACCTTATATATATTAGTATATGTGTACACATATATAATGTATGCAATTATTAAATTTATAAAATGCAATCATATTTATAAATTTTTTCATATATTTCTCTTCTTTTTCAATAATACACTCGGTAATGCTTCACAAACTATTTTTCTAATTCATCTATAATATTTTCTTTTCAGTTTTTGGTATTGATACAACTTTCTTTCATCATTTTCATATTATAGACTTTCATTTCATTTCAATTTCTTTTTGTTGTTAAAAAGAACCCTGCAATATACATTCTTATTTTATTCTGACTTTTATTTTTATGGGTTATTTTCCAGGAGTCTGTTTGCAAGGAAAATGTATGCATATTATAGTCTAATATATTGCCAAAGTGAATTCAGCAAAGAATAAAATGAAATTCTACCAGCAATATATAAGCATGCTATGTTCTCAGAATCCCCACCAGCACCAGATATTACTACTCTTTTTAATTTTTAACAACCTAATAGGAGAAGAGATATCACATTGTTATTTTAATTTGCAATTCCCTGACTACCAGTGAGGTTAAGCATCTTTATTGGTCATGTGAATTTGCTTTCCTAGAAAATGTCTTATAATGTAATTTGCCCATTTTTCTACTCTTTGTCTTTTTTTAAAAATATATATTTTATTGATTTTATACAGAGAGGAAGGGAGAGAGATAGAGCGTTAGAAACATCGATGATGAGAGAAACATTGATCAGCTGCCTCTTGCACACTCCCTACTGGGGATGTGCCCACAACCAAGGTACATGCCCTTGACTGGAATCGAACCCGGGACCCTTCAGTCCGCAGGCTGATGCTCTATCCACTGAGCCAAACCGTTTTTGGCTCTACTTTTTGTCTTTTTCTTATCAATTTAAAGAACTTTGTATGGTATAGAATCTAAATATTTATGTCACTAATATTACAAGTATTATTTGCAAATCAATCACATCTTAGCCATAAATTACTTTTTTACTTTTTTAAAATAAATATTTTAAAAATGTTTTTGGAATAACTATAGATTTATAGAAAAGTTACAAAGAAAGTACAGAGTTTCTGAATGCCCCTCACCCAGTTTCACTTTCTTCTGATATTACTATTTTTCATCATCATAGTACATTTGTCAAATCTAAGAAACCAATATTAGTATATTACAAATAGCTAAATTTTTTTTTCTTTAATATATTTTTATTGATTTCAGAGAGGAAGGGAGAGAGATAGGAACATCAATAATTAAAGAGAATCATCGATTGGCTGCCTCCTGCATGTTTCCTATTGGTTATCGAGCCCACAACCTGGGCATGTTTCCTGACCAAAATTGAATTGTGACCTTCAGGTTCATATGTTAATGCTCAACCACTGAACCACACAGGTAGGCATCCAATAACTAAATTTCAGACTTTATTCTAATGTTATCAGATTTTCCATTAATGCCCTCTTTCTGATCCAGGATACTATATTGCATTTATTTGTTATGTCTCTTTTTCACAGCCTCTGATTTGTAGTAGTTTCATATTCTTTTTCTCATTTTTCATGAACTTGAAAGTTTGGAGAACTACTGGTCATGTAGTTTATAAAATGTTCCCCAGTTTGGGTCTGCCTGGCATTTTCCTCATGATTAGACTGGTTGACAGATCATAACCTTCATCACATGGGTACCACAATGTTTGTCAGGTTTCCTCCATAAAGTGTCCATTTTTCCATTTCCATTCTAAGTTCTTTGCAAGCAAGTCCTTAAAGCCATACATTTTTGATAAGCCAAAACATAATTTTATTTCAACTTCTGGGTTTCCTACCTAGAACATTTCCTCATGGATCATGGAATAAAGCCCAGCCTTCTCAACATGGCCCACAAATTCATGGAGAATTTTATCCTCACTATCTTCCTTAACCTCATCTAGAGATTCCTGTTCTAGTCTTCCTTTCTTCACAGAGTTAAACCCATCCTTTCTTTAGTTATCAACTTACATATCACTTTTTTCATGAATGCATTTCATAAGCTCTGAAGTCTGGGTGTAGTGACGCCTCTGGGAGACGCCATGGCACATTGTCCTCTCCTGGATGGACCTTATTGTTGTGCTGCTATATTCTCTGCGTCCTGCGTGGGTTACATATTACAGCAAGGCAGTGATAGTGTCTTTCCTCTTTCTTTAGTGTCTCCACAGGCCAGCATCGGGCCTGATACACAATGTCTACTCAATAAGTATTTTATGAGTAAATGCTGTTTCACAATGTTCCTTATAATAGTTCTCAAAGATATTTGTGTATTGCTCTTAATTGTCATTCATTCCTCCACACTTTCATCCAACCAGCATTTATTACACGCCTTTGTGCCAGCTACATGCTAGGTTCTAGATGCCTCATGAGTAAGACAGACACAGCCTCTGCTCATATTACTGTATGAACATGTGCTGCATGAAATCTTAAAGCATATTTTACATGCTAAGACCATTCCCAAAAGTCACTCATTCACATTCTGGTGGTCAACACTGACTGATCAACCTAACGGCTTTTGGAAACATGAGCTCAATTTATCAAAAAATGTAAATCAAGTCCTTAGAAAGTACTACTAATAGTTTATAGAAACTGGGGTGGTGGGGTGGGACTGGGGTAAAAATGTAGATGGAAGGAGGGAAAATGATTTTAAAATTGAAGGTTTCCTCAGTGTTTTGCAGCAATGTAATGCAAAACCCAGATGTGCAAATTTTATTTCATAATGCTAAGCTAAGAAATGTGGCAATGGAAATGGCAATGGCACTTTTAAACACTTTATTATAGATATTTATTTAGTTTAACTTGAGAAAATTCGCAAATATAAATTTTAATGAAGAGCATTTGACCTTTCCTATTAGATTTAATTTATTTCTCTTTTAAATTGTTTTAATATTTTCATTTGATTCTGTGTTGTCAGTTGAATTATTCTACTAAGTCAGAGGTAGAGCTTACAATTATGAAATCCAAGCATACTTGTGACTTATGACCTACCCACCTCACATTATTACTGACTGGATGAACTCAGACCTCTTAAAATATTAATTGTGTAATTTCTGCTGTGGCCCTTGCTCTTTTTCATAAATATGAGTTTTTAAAAAATGAAGTCACTATAGTCAAACAGTGTTCTGAATAACTTTAGCTCATAAAGCTGAACTAAAGTGTTTTATTTAAGTATTTTATTGAATTTCATGGGGTGACACTGAATAATAAAATTATACAGGTTTCAGGTGCACAATACCATAACACATCATCTGTACACTGTATTGCATGCTCACCACCCAAGTTAGTACTCTTTCCATCATAATTTATCCACCCCCATACTCTCCTCTATCCTCCCTCACCCACCTCCCACCACCCTCAAGCAATCACCACACTGTTGTTTTTGTCTGAGTATTTTCTCTCTTTTTTTTCTTTTTTGCTCCATCACTCTATCCTGCCCACCCAGACCACAGCCTCCCCACCCTGACAGCTTTCATCTTCCTCTATATAACTCTCTTTATCTTGTTCATTAGTCATTTTGTTCACTAGATTACACATAAGAGTATAAGAGTGAAATCATATAGTACTTTTCTTTCTCATAATGGCTTATTTCACTTAGCATAATGCTCTCTAGGTCCATCCAAGCTGTTGCAAATGGTAAGATTTCCTTTTTTTTTAATGGAGTAGTATTTCATTGTATAAATGTTCCATATAGTTTTTTGTTTTTGTTTTTAAATATATTTTATTGATTTTTCACAGAGAGGAAGGGAGAGAAATAGAGAGCTAGAAACATCGATGAGAGAGAATCATCGACCAGCTGCCTCTTGCACACCCCCTTCCGAGGATGTGCCTGCAACCAATGTACATGCCCTGGACTGGAATCAAACCTGGGACCCTTCAGTCCGCAGATGGATGCTCTACCACTGAGCCAAACTGGCTTCGGCTCCATATAGTTTTAATCTACCCATATACTTGGGCTGCTTCCAAATATTGGCATTTCTAAATAATGCTGCAACGAATATATATTTTTTCAATTAGTGGTTTGGGTTTCTATGAATAAATTCCCAAAAGTGAAATTTCTGGATCATAAGGTAGTTCCTTTTATAATTTTTGGAGGTAACGCCATACTGCTTTTCACCGTGGCTGCACCAATCTGCATTCTCACCAACAGCGCACAAGGTTTCCCTTTTCTCCATTTCCTCAGCAGCACTTGTTTGTTGATGAATTAATAATAGCCATCCTGACAGGTATAAGATGAAGTGTTTTTACTAAAGATAGCCCGAGTTTCTTACAGCATGACTGCTTGGATTTCTATGTGAATATAATATAAGTTTAATATGCCTTAAGTTTCTATTTCCTAAACTATAAAATGTCTCCATTTTTCTGTTATATAAATAATCCAGCCATGTCCCAATGCCATTTGACTACAGAGATAATGCAGACTAATGAACTCACTGCATCCCAAACCCATTCTAGCTAACCAGTGGACCATAAGTCTAACGTTAGTAGAGAAAGTATGTCTGGTCTCTTTAAGAGATTCTCAAATAATTACACTTCGCCATCTTATACTTTGCTTCTAAGGATATAGAATAACCTAAAACTTGGCCAACATACTCAGTGAGGGGAGGGAGTCCTATATTTCTTAGTAGAATGAGCCAGTCTCTGAAGGTGAATAAGGCTTCTGCAGTTAGCGTACTCATCCTATTTATAGTGCCCAAGTCATCCTTGTGTTCTTGTCAACACAGCTTTAAGAGCTATTATTCATTCTCTTAAAATGTAAATACACAACAAATGTTCTCTCCTAAAGAATAAGTGTGAGAAAGAAAAAGAAGAGCCACATTGATCTATTTAGTTGTAACAAATAATGCAAGCTTTCCAAATGGAAGTATTGGAATATTTAAACTAATTTTCCAAAATTATTCTAGTGTATTCAATTATGGCTTTTAATTATTTTAGAGAAGCAACTCTCATTGTTAATGAAAGGAACAGTAGTAAAAATCATGGTGGGGTTAGGATTCATGCTTCTACATTCTATAAGCTCTATTAGACAGTGTTAATCAAATATTTGATGAATACTAAGAGCCTTTTGGGATAGTAAAATGAATATTACCATCGTGACTCTGAGAACTAGGTTGAAGTGTAATCACAGTCAGTTAAGGTAAATGTATTTTGCTGCCAAAGGGAACATTGATTGTTGAAAAGAGGCCTCTGGAGAACTCTTGGATATTAGATAGAAAAAATACTAAAATAAAAATTAAAGCATATTGGATTTATAATGTAAACTACATAAAACTAAAAATAATAGGTTAATGTTGTTTTTAATCTTCAACTCATAATGAATAAAAATATTCAATAGTGTATAAGATAATAGATGAGAATAGACCCCTAATCATTTCTTTCTCTATATTATGTTTTATGTGTCACCCAAATATATCTTACACTTTTCTCTCTATGGCATCTTCAAAAAGTAAAAGATAAAAAATGAATGAAAGAAAACAAATAAATGAAACCAATGTGTCTTGGACTACCTGCACCACAACCACCTGGAGGTGATAGTTAAAAATACAAATTCCTGGTAGTCACCCCGAATCTAGTGAGGGGCTTTTCCTTTAAATAATTTACCCAAGTGAATCTTTATCACATTAAGATTTAAGATTCATGGAATTAGATGATTGAGTCAAAGGACTTGCTGAATATCTTCCTAATAGTATTCCTCTCTTGCCTCCAACATTATCACCATAATCTTTATTAAGTATATGAATTCATTTACTTTTCAGAATAAGTATCACATACTAGAATACTTTGCTTATTTGAAGTTTAATAGATCTTCTAGAAACTGTATTAGGGTACAATGGATATGAAACAAACAGCACAGAATATTAGGGGTATATGAGAATAAGCATTTATTTAGATCCTATCTTTATCATTATCAATGATGGTTAGCTCCTGTGTGTTAGCTGGGAGTCAAATGAACTATAAGCTGCAGGTTGTTTTCCGTTTACTCCCTTTCATCCTCCTTGGACCAGAGGGATAGTTGGGGCATGCCATTCTCCTAGAAGTGACACAGGCACAAGAAGACTAGCCCAACCACACAAGCACATGTCAAGTTTTTGCTGGTGTCACATCAACTAATTTCCAATTGGCTAAAGCAAGTCACATGGCTGTGCCCAAAGCCATGAAGCTAAAGCTAGTTAAGCAGCCCAGTCCAATACCGTGAGTGTAGGGAAATATACTTCTACCATGCAAGTAGTAGAAGAAAATGAGTATTTAACAAGCCTGAAAATCATAATTTACTTGAATAAAATTAGAGTAGATCTAACCTAGGGCTAACTGGATATATGAGTGAGACATGGGAAGTGGTCTTCCACGCACCACCATTTGCCTCAAATGTTACTACTAAGTCTATTCCTTCCAATTAAGTCTGTGATATGTAGGAATCCTCTGGTGTAACTCAAGGTTACCAGGAAAGAGGCAATGGATTTTGAACAAAGCAATAAGTGTTCATCTTTCTTTTTCAAATAAGAAAGCATAATAGGGGACTATCTTAGTATCACATTCCTAAGTTATATGGGTCAAATATAAAACAGCAACCAAGAAAACAGAAAGGAAGAGAGAGATACTATGAAAAAAGAATCCAGAGAACTTGATTACTGATTGATGATGTGAAACAAATCAAGTGGAAAGAAGTTTAGGTTCTAGAGCCGTGGTTCTCAACCTTTCTAATGCTGCGACCTTTAATAAAGTTCCTCATGTTCGGTGTGGCTCAGTGGATAGAGCGTTGGCCTGCGGACTGAAAGGTCCCGAGTTCGATTCCGGTCAAGGGCATGTACCTTGGTTGCGGGCACATCCCCGGTGGGGAGTGTGCAAGAGGCAGCTGATTGATGATTCTCTCTCATCGATGTTTCTAACTCTCTGTCCCTTCTCTCTTCCTCTCTGTAAAAAAAAAAAAAAATCAATAAAATATATTTTTAAAAAATAAAATAAAATAAAGTTCCTCATGTTGTGGTGACCCCCAACCATAAAATTATTTTCGTTGCTACTTCATAACTGTAATTTTGCTACTGTTATAAATCGTAATGTAAATACCTGTGTTTTCTGATGATCTTAGGCGATGCTGCTAGTGGTTCTCAACCTGCTGTAGAGCCTAAGACCATCAGAAAACACAGATATTTACATTATGATTCATAACAGTAGCAAAATTACAGTTATGAAGTGGCAACAAAAATAACTTTATGGTTGGGGGTCACCACAACATGAGGAACTATATTAAAGGGTCACGGCATTAGAAAGGTTGAGAACCACTATTCTAGAGCAGTGGTTGGCAAACTGTGGCTTGCGAGCCACATGCAATTCTTTGGCCCTTTGAGTCTGGCTCTTCCACAAAATACCATGGCCTGGGCAAGTCTATTAAAAGAAATGTTGTTAGAAAAAGTTTAAGTTTAAAAAAATTGGCTCTCAAAAGAAATGTTCATCTTTGTACTGTTGATATTTGGCTCTGTATGGAAATGAAAATGACTCACAGAATATTAGAAGTGTGAGAAGAGAGCTCAGCCAAAAAGTGTGTGTGTGTGTGAGTGTGTGTGTGTGTGTGTGTGTGTGTGAGAGAGAGAGAGAGAGAGAGAGAGAGAGAGAGAGAGAGAGTGTGTGTGTATGTCTTGGATATAGAAATGATGTTGAAAATTGAGAAAGGTGATGAGGTCCCCTGAGGAAAACACTGAGGAAAATTAAAGACAAGCTCTTGGAGAGTTCCTGCATTTAAGGAAGAGTTAGAAAGGAAAACAAAGAGAGAGAAAACCTGAATTAAGTTTCCTTGTCCCTGATAAGTTAACTAGACAAAAAATAATAGATAACAGGTCCCACCACTTGATCTAGAGAAGGTAGCAGAGAGATGAGACTATATCTCTATATTATGATTTTTTTTTTGTCAAATCATTTACCAGCCCTTACTGTTCTTTTTCTACATAGAAAGCACATTCTTGAATCCAGTAAAAATAAATAATAGCAAATTTGATGCCATATAAATATCAAAAAGTAAAATACTAGTACATACTGAGTGAAATATTAATATATACAGTAGAATAAAAAGCAGATTAAAATAAAAAAGACAGAAATAACTTAAAATGGGCAAACATTATAAATATAAAAGTCATAGAAGAGCACACAAATATGAAGAGCAGTTACATGTCACATTCACATATAGATAAATGTAAATTAAAGTAAGTCTCAACCATTTCTCACTTATCAAATTGGCAAATATACCTGCCACTGGTAAATTAGATAAAAAGCATATACTCAAACTTTTCTGGTGAAAATTTGAATTGTTACAGTCTTTCTAGAAAACTATTCTGTAAATATCAATGAAATTTAAAATGTTTATGTCTTTTGAATCAACAATCTCATAGAAATAAAAAGGTATTTGTAATGGCCTAAAACTAGAAACAAAGTAAAATTCTGAGAACTGGAGTGTATCCATGTCATAGAACATGATGAAGACATTAAAAAGAGTTAAGGGGATTTTCATAAGTGAAAAAAGATTTATAAAAATGCATACATTATGATTTTGGTCAGTAAAATAAACTATAGCCTTCAATATCTACTTTCATATGCACAGATAAGAAGAAGGGCATAGAAAAATTTTAAAGGTTTTGCAAGAATATAGTATTTATATAATCAAAAATGTTGCTTTTTTTCCCCCCACTGTGTAAAGGTTTAATGTGGTATACAAATTTGGAAAATGCCTCTCCTCAGATACTGACAGTCTTCTCACATTACACAGGTGAAAATAGACTCTCCACAAAGGAAAGCCACTTCTCTGTGAAGTCAGGACAGACTAATCCGGCATTTGTTTATAATAATTAAGTAAAATTATAATGACCAAATGGTCTAAATAAAATTTTAACCATTTGACATTGTTTTTGATGATTACACATATTTTTAAACATTAGAACTAGGAAATTATATAAAAAGTATTTTTATGGCAACATTTTAAATATAGAAACTGTGACCATGAAGAATTAACACCCAGAACAAAAAAATAAATAATCATCCTGGCATACCTTTTATTTTATTCCTTTTTGTTATTTTGTAACCATTTTGTTTGTTGCTAAATGTTATATTCCAATTTTAGGAAATCATTCATAAAAATTTGCAAGTAATCAGTTCTATTCTTTATTTTTATTAATTCTCAGAAAAAGAAATTACAAAGAAGTGAGGTTGTAGCAAGGAGAATTATAACACATGCCAAAGTAATTTCCTATCTGACCCCTGAAATGAGAAAGCCAGCAAGAACTGCATTATAACAGTGATACCAAACTGAGAAGGGAATCACCAGAACCATTATTCTAAAAAGATCATTATTGTCACAACCATCAAACAAGAAGCACAACACTAAGCATGGCTTCACCATACCAACCAAAGCAGGCTTAATGGCTGAATTATTTCTCCACAATTGGAAGAAAGGACATAAAATGACTAACATTTAAAACCCGTAGATGTGTTGCTTTATACATAATACCTATGTTCCTATTATTATAAACTGAATGTATAACCCCCAAGTTCTTAGGTTGAAACTTTAATCCTCAGTGTTCTAATGGTAGGAAGTAGGGCCTTTTGGAAGTAACTAGGTTTAGATAAGGTCATGAGGTGGAACTACCATGATGAAATTAGTGCCCTTATAAAAAGAGAAAGGGCCCAGCTGGCATGGCTCAATGGTTGAGCATCACTATGAACCAGGAGGTCACAGTTTCATTACCCATCAGGGCACATGCCTGATTGCGGGTCCAATCCCCAGTGTGGGGCATGCAAGAGGCAGCTGATCAATGATTCTCTCTCATCATTAATGTTTCAATATCTCTCTCTCCCTCCCCCTTCCTCTCTGAAAACTATATATATATATATATATATATATATATATATATATATATATATATATATATATATATATAAACAGAGTAAAAGGGATGCCAGAGATTCCTCTCACCAACCTGTGATGATACAAGGATAAGATGACCCATTTCAAGCCAGAAAGGAAGCCCTCACTAAGAATGGGATCTTCCAGCACTTTGATCTTGCGTTTTCTAGCCCCTAGGATTGTGAGAAATACATGTCTCTTGTTTAAGCTACAGACATATTATGGTAGTCCAAGCTGACTAAAATGCTAGAAGCATTGGTGAAATAAATCTATATTTTTAATTTTAATGTGTTTTGTGTTTTGTTTTTTTCTTTAGAAACTGTTAGCAATAATAAATTCTTGAATGTAATCTGACAGCTACCAGTTTTAAAAATTCATTCTATGCAGCACTAACAGACCAGGGCCCCACAAAGAAGCCTGCAAACTCTGTTTATCATTCTGTTTTATCTTTGTTTTAACAATAAGAATAGTGCCCCTTTTTAAATATTTAAACAATTTCTCTGATTAAACAGTCCACTTCTGCTGACTCATAACAGACACTGGCCTGATGCTACTTATTAACTTTCCTATGAACATACTGTTTACAGCAGGTGTCTGATTAATATAACTGGTCACTGAAGGCTCAATGTTGGCCACATAAGAGAGTTGCATTGCCTGGCAGAAGTTCCAGATTCCTTACAACCTCATGTATTTGAATGCTAATCAGGTTGACTCTCCTCCTAACTTTCCCTCTTGTTGGATGACTCATACTTGGCTGGCTACACAAGTGTGTCCTAAGTTCACCAGATCCTTGTAGAAAACTATTTTAATATGCCTGAGTATATATGGCCTCAGCTCTTTTCACCTTAAAAACTATATATAAACAAAATGCAAATGAAATTTAAAAAAAAAAGAGCCACAAGATGTCCTTTGTGCAGCGTGGTAAATAAGATGCTGGTATGACACCAGGGGCCTGGCCATCCTCAATACCTGCATAGTAACACATCAGCAATAGGTCCATAAGAAATGCCTCATGCTTGTAATCATATTCCCCCACAAACTGAAATCATTACCTGGGCAATACTAGAGGACTTCCACAGGATCTCCTGGAGAAGAGCTTTTGGAAAGCTCTGAAGGGTAACTTTCTTGGCCCCAAGACAAGAGACAAGGCAACTGAATAACATGTTTTTAATCATCTCTAGGGTGATTATATGAAAATATGCTACCTTTTTCATTTTTTCCTCCTTCATTAATTTTAGAGAAAAGTGGGGAAGATTTTCCTTTCATATCTCTGACATGTGTTACAGTCACATGGCTGTGACATCATCCTTCCTTGGTCCTATACAAGATTTTTATTCTATGAACTGGATCATAGCAGTGAACAAGTAAGATGAGGTCCTTAACCTATTGGAAATCAGCAAGGAAGTTAAGGAGAGAGACAATAAACATACAAATACATGTGTAATATGAAATCAGACAGACATGTGGAATTAAGGAAAATAAATATGGAAGACAAAGAAGTATTGAGGACAGAGGACAGTGGGGAGAGTGAGGTCTTTTAAAGAGAACGTCAGAAAAGGCCTTTCTTGAACAAATGGTACTTGATGTCAGTCAAACTCTTACAAAGTGATCCATGAAAAAAGAATGTGCTAAATAGAAAAAACAGGAAATTCAAGGAATTTTATGGATTCAAAAAGGAAAGTCATCAACTTAAGTAGCGGAAGCAGGAGGGAGAGGGGTCTAAAGTGAGGCAGGAAGGTAGAAATGTATCATTGTTACTCTGCATGTGATAGAAAGAAAGTGGAGTTCTTTACATTTCATTTTTAAGCATTTCAGATATGTAAAAAAGAAACAAGAAGAAAAATGAATACCTGTGTACCCAGTGCCCAAGTTAAGAAGCATTGTAAGAGCATTAAATCTCCTTCATACCCCAATAGCAACAGTTTTTGAATTGACGCATCGCAAGAGGAAGAAAAGCAGGTTCTGAGAGTGTAGATGGTGGGAGGGTGATAGACTGAGAGATAGGAAGATAATGGAGTCTTTTCTAATTGTATTTGCTACATCAATTTCATTAGAGATATAGTCATTAGATTGAGGAGACAGACAGGTGTTTAAAGTTTGAGGAAGGCCAAAGACCATGTGGAATATAATCTGAGAGAGGAGGGGTTTCAATTAACTCAAAAACTGGAATAAAATTGCCTGGCAGTTCTGAGGGTCTTACTGATATTTGTGAAAAGAAAATGAAAGTAAAATAAGTGAGAGTGATGAGTTTTTCTTCAGCCATGCCATGTTCCTGTGCTTGAATGAAACAGAAAGTTGGCTCCTCTTAGAAAATATGTCTGAGGAGGGTAAGGAAGCTAAAAAAATGTATGCAGGGGTGCATGGAGTGACGGGTTATGAACACTGTGTAAAGTTAATGGAGTGAATATCCCCATGTGGTTACAGATTTATCAAAGAAGGGGAACTAAAAAAAATGAACCAGAAAGAGATGATGAGGTGGTCAGAGATTAAGAGGCTTCAAAGAAAGCTGTTGGAAGCTTGCAGTTATCAGCAATGACAAAATCTGGTTACAACCAAGAAAATCAGTAGCTATGAGAATATGATCATTAGAAATGGGGGCTGAAAATGACTTTAAGCCCTTTGGAAGTTTTCACTTTACGGAATTAACAGGATTCCAGATCAAGTGAAATGCCATAAAACACACACACACACACACACACACACACACACACACACACACACACACACACACCTCTTTAATGCTATGTTTATGAGATTGGAATAAATGTACTATAACCTAAAAGTTTGCATTTCACAAGAATTTCTAATGAAATATTTTGCTTCTTTTATTTATCAGAGACTTGAATAACCAAGTTGTCCTCACCAGGGATTTTATATTCCTTATATTATAATAATTTAATCATTTAAAACAAAGATTTGCTGGTGGGGCTCTGAATATTAGGAGTATTGGGTGTGGGATTTCAAGAAATAGCGACCTAACAAAAGGAGCCTAAAGCCTCGCTAACAAACTTATGAAAGAAATTGTACCTTTATTGAAGTTATACCTGCTGTTTCTTAAAGATGGTTGTTTTCTACTTAAAGAAAACAGACAGGCTTTAGAAGAATAGCTGATGTTAAGTAATATTACAAGATTTAATCAGGTTCTCTGTGCAGTTTATACAACAATGGTACAAATATTTTAACCCAGATAGTAAAAGACTCAAAGGTTTGAAGAACAACAATCCAGAATGGCTGATTAGAGTAGCTCACTAATTGGAGTAACAACTCACAAGATTTTAGGAGGACAGGATAGAGGGGAAAGGGGAAAGTCTCTCCCGGGCCACGATCATTCCCAGAACACGTCATTAGCATAGGCCTTCCCAGGCTTTGCACAGCCATGACTCAGGTGCAAGATAGCATTAACAGAGTTGCATAATGTAAGACGAGACAAAATGTCAAGAACCATCTTTTAAAAAGTATTAGGGCAGAAAGCAGGCAGAATTGTAGGAGCAGCTGCTTGGATTAGGTGACGGAAGCAAGTTGATGACAGACATATCTTTCAGGATTGCTCTTTGCCCCTAGGGTTTGATCTCTAGTTTATTCAGGGGTATGAAAGCTCTAGGGAAAGTATTTAAATAGCTCCTCCTGACACAAAACTGACTTGTATCCAAAACCTAATTTGCATTGTGCATTTGGAAACATCCATTTCCAATAGGCAGGTGACAGGTGATAAGGGACTCAAAACAAGAAGAGTCCCATAGGGAAAAGCAACCACAGATCTCAATGAGTGATCTGGCATCTTTTAGTCAGCAGTTTTAGTAACATCTTGCTCTCTCCAGTTACCCACAGCAGACACAGATTTCCCCCTATACAGTGTTAACAACAGCCCTGAACACTCTGATTTGCTTTGCCCACAGTTGTTTCTCTATTAAACCCTGTCTTTCTTTTATTAGCTAGTTAACTCATCCTACAATGATTAATTCAAGTCTTAGACATTCTATATTACCTTTTCTAATTTCTAAGCTTAACACATAATTAATATTTGTATCATCTTAGCATGTGTGATATGTGTGATGCATGTGTGAATGTGTAAGCATTTACAACATTGTATGTTTCTAGTTATACATGTGTATGTCCCGCCAATTATTAAGAGGACTCTGAGGCTTTGAACCACCTTACACATCACAGCACATGTTAAGTGCTCCAAAAATGTCGGTTGAATATATCTGCCACAACAATTTTATTGAAAAATATTCTGGATTGCCACAATCAAGAAAGGCATTCACTTAGTAGGGCTAATGCATTTCCATTTGCTTTATAACATATTCCTGAAATTATCAATTAGAGAAGAGAATATGCTTTTAAACCTCAAGTGGCTGAAAGCGTTACAGAATATTTACTAAAATACTAGAAAAAAAAGTGGCATTTTACTAAAACAAGGGCTATAAATACAACTACAAAAATTGTCACATATTTGTAATGCATAGAAAGAGTCTGTGGACTCATGGGTCCTTAACAGTAGACCCATCAGAGAAGGCGGGCCAAGCCTCAGACATTTCTAAAATGATCTAGTGGTATATAAAACAAATATGTCAAAGACTGCCAAAGACGTTATGGCAGTACAACTTAAACACACATTTCACTAGTGAGGTGGAGGTGATAGTGGGAAAAAATAAACCACACTATTGGAATTGACAGTATTCATAACATATTTGATATAAAATAAATGGAAAGAAGCTGAAGCTCTGTTAGCTGGAGGTTCAGTCTAAGTTGGCTCAACAACAGCCAGCCAGAAATGTAATTGGCAGCTTTTGGAAGTGAGAAGGTCATAGAAGATCTTATAACCTTTATGCACATCCCAAGTACATTGGGAAACAATGGGGAATGAACAGGAAAGACCCAAGAGTGCCGGTGGAACATAAAATATGAGGCAGGCATAAAACTGCATATTGAACATGCTTTCCAACCCACACACATGTACGTATGCAGAGGGGAGAAACCTTAAGGGCTCAAGGTGTTTTCCTAAATGCTATGTTTAATCATAGGCTGACAACTGTGTTATATAGATCAGAGATGACTTCTTGAGAAGCCATTGTCTAAAATATCTAGTATTCAACAATTAAAAAAAAATGAATCATTCAAATAAACAGAAAAATGTAACTGATACTCAGGGGAAAATAGCAGTCAATAAAAACTGACGTAAATTGCCGAAACCGGTTTGGCTCAATGGATAGAGCGTCGGCTTGGGGACTGAGGGGACCCGGGTTCGATTCCGGTCAAGGGCATGTACCTTGGTTGCGGGCATATCCCCAGTGGGGGGTGTGCAAGAGGCAGCTGATCGATGACTCTCTCTCATCGATGTTTCTGACTCTCTATCTCTCTCCCGTCCTCTCTGTACAAAATCAATAAAATATATTAAAAAAAAAAAAAAAAACTGACGTAAATTGTCTCAGATGTTAGATTTAGCAGGCAAAGACCTCAAAGATGCTATTATAAATAGGTTTAAATAATTTAAATAAAAATTAAAAGCATGACAACTACTCAAAAATACAATTATCAAGAGAAATAGAATCTATTAAAAAGTAACTAAATAGGATTCTATAATTGAAAAATACAACAACAAAATGAAAAATTTGTAAGATGGGCTCAGCAATAGATTTGAGAAGGCTAAAGGAAGAAACTGAAACCTGAAGACAGATTAAAAAGAGAGAACTCATGAACATGGACAACAGTGTGGTAATTGTGGGGGTGGGGGCATAGTGGAAGAAGGCATAAAGGAGATAAATGGTAATAAAAAATTAAAATAAAGCATAAAATTATACAAGTAATAAAAGAAAAAAATTCTGCTTTTTTTTTTTTATAGGGGGAAACATATTAAATAGTTTCTGAGACCTCTAGGATAAGATTAACTGTATTATAATAAGTTTAATCCTAGCTGGGTTTTCTCAGTGGATAGAGCATCGGCCCATGGACTCAAGGGTACTTGGTTGAATTCTGGTCAAGGGCATGTACCTGGGTTACAGGCTCCCAGCACTGATTAGAGGCATGTGGGAGGCAACCAATCAATGTGTCTCCCTCCCACATGGGTGCTTCTCTCTGTCTCTCCCTCTCCCTTCTACTCTCTCTAAAAATCAATGGAAAAAAAATATCCTAGGGTGAGGATTAAAAACAAATAAATATAAGTTTAATAGAAATTCTAGAAGGGAAAAAGAGAAAAAAATGTGCAAAAATAATTGAAAATTTGCCAAATTTGGTGAAAAGCATTAATCTACAGATCCAAAATCTTCAATGACCCCAAAGTTTGATAAATACGAAGTGATCCATGACCCTCACACATTTGTGTAAGCCAGCCAGTCTGTGGTATTTGTTAGGGCAGCCCAAGCAAATGGGCTGATATTGCAGATGAAGTGGACACTTCACATACTATGTCATTATATAAATTTCCCCATCCTTACTTAGCCACAGTCATAAAAACAAGAGAATGAAAGCCAAATGAACTGAAATTAAATGTTGGAAGATGAAAGCTAGAAAAAAAGCACCTCCAGTGAATTCATGGACTGATATTTGTAGCATCATCATAACTATAGAGAGTGACCACATTTTTATTACATCTGCATAATTAAAAAAGGAAACAGATAGTCAGAGACTTCCTCCAAATGTTAATGGTGGCACTAAAAGATCCTTAGAAGACCTGGCTATCAGTTTTGGTTGGCCCCTAATCAGTTACCTCATGTCATTCTGGAAAATCAAATTGCCAGTGTTTTTCATTTCTTCATTTCAGTGTGTATTTTCAAAATTTTTACAGTAAAAAAAGTGTTAATTTTTTATTAGAAGTTATTTAAAATAAGGCTTTTATAATAGGTTACCTCTAATACTTTATTATTTACCATTAGAATTTCCCAGTGTCTCATATTTCTTTTACCCTGGAATACTATCTTTTTAAAATCCTCTTTAATCTTTTACCTGCATAATTAAAATTTTATTGTTAAAGTACCTGTTCATATTTTTTAAATTAAGGGAAAATCATGATATGCTTCCCATTAATAACATAAAGCTACATCATGAGAATGCAGCAGAAAATGCAGTGTTGTCTGTGGTTTAAAAAAAAGTATGCTCCCAAGAGCAGGAGGCCCAAATACAGTAGGTCTGCCACTAACTAGTCAGGGAGTATAAAATAATTCACAGTCCATCTCAGGCCAGTTTCTTCATCCTATATAATAAAAGCTTAATATGTTATGTGTCCGGGCTTCCCGTCACCCATTCAACCAGTCAAACCATAATATACTAATGATATGCTAAGGCCACTCAACCACTCGCTATGACGTGCACTGACCACCAGGGGTTATCAGTTGATCAGTGGACCAGTTGTTATAATGTGCACTGACCACCAGGAATAGATGCTCTGACTGGTAGGTTAGCTTGCTGCTGGGGTTCAGCTGATCAGGACTGAGCAAGATGAGCCAGACATGCTCTTGAGTCCTCCCGCAGTCCCTCCCCAGCTGGCCAACTATCCCTCCCTGGCCCCAATCATGCACCGATGGGGTCCCTTGGCCTTGCCTTCACCCTCTCACAATTCGGGACTCCTTCGGGGATGTAGGAGAAGCCGGTTCTGGCCCAATCCTGCAGGCCAGGACAAGGGATTGCACTAGCGCACAAATTCATGCACCAGGCCTCTACTATATACACTGAGTGGCCAGATTATCATGATCTCTGAGCACATAATAATCTTGCCACTCAGTGTATATCCTATATAATAAAAGGCTAATATGTAAATTGTCCCCTCGACCAGGAATTCAAACAGCAGGCAGGCCAGCCAAATGCCCCTGTCCCCTTTCTCTGGCCAGGCTGGCCGGACCCTACACATCCACAAATTCATGTACCGGGCCACTAACATATGAGTGGCAAGATTATTATGCGTTCAGAGATAATAACCTGGCCACTCAGTGTATATAATACATCAGGTACTTTATGTGTTTTTTTAAATTTTGTGGGATTTTTTGGTTTGTTTGTTTTTGTCTAGGGTTGCATAGTCAAAACAGACTTCTCTTCATGATTGTTTTCTGTTCACTGTAACTCAGAAAATAAACTAGAAGTTCTATTTACATGCTGCAAAATTAGAACAACAATGTGTTATTTTCCATACTTTCAGATATGCTATTCTATTGTTATCAGTTTCATTCATTAAATGAATGTCAAGTAAAAATGCTCACGTTTGCATAACTTCCAACTTTTAAGATCAGCCTTTACATGCAGCCTAAAGTTTTATTCTTCCACAAGAAGATTTTCAGATGAAAATCATGTCCCCAGTCACAAATTCTTTTTGTTACCATAGTGATAAGAATAAAGAATTTTAAAAAGACTAAAAATGCCTGAACACATACATGCAATTTTAGAAATTTGACCTACTTGGTGTCATCACTGAAGAAGTTAATCAATAGAATTAACTACATATGCATTAGATGAAATATTCTACTGAATGAAAAAATGCGTAGGTTGCACATCTGGAACTATTATCATAATCAAAGAAGTCATTATGAATGAAGATGACTGACAACCTAAAATGCATAAAATCAGATTCTCTTAAAAATGGAATATATTCCAGAAACAAGTAAAAAAACACCATTAATTTAACTCCATTTTCCATAATTTTTTTTCTTTCCATTATTTATTGAATATTATCATTTTAAATGAAGTTTTCTATGCACCAAAATATTTTTTCTAACAGGTTGGAGCAACAAAATTGGACATATATTTAAAATGATAAAATCATATAGTTTTATTATAATGCCTAAATTTGGGAATCAAAGCTTTCCAAATTTAGGCATTATAATAAAACTATATGATTTTAAACTAAGTTTTCCTTTGAAAATTTTAGTTTTTATGAGCAATTTAATTGACTCAATCATTCACAGAAAACCTACTATAGTTCAAGGCCTTAAGCTAGTTACAAAATATCAGGAGTACTTGCTGTAAAAAATCCTATAATCATTCATTTTTCATAACATTGACTTTTAAAGTATCTCCCATAGTGAAATGGAAAGAGCACTGAACTTCACTTGAAGAGACCAGGAAAAAGTTTCAGCTCTATTAATGAGCTTATAAAAGTCTCTTTCTAAGTCTCAGTTCTCTCATTTGTAAAAATGAGCATAAATGAATGAGTGTATCTACTCCTCTACAGGTCGTTATGATAGTAAAAAGAGATGACATGGGTGTGAATCAATAGATGACATTTAATAAATAACCTTTATAAAAATGAGTCATTATAGCCCAGCCTATGTGACATAGTGGTTGAGCATCTGTCCATGAACCAGAAAATTGTGGTTTGATTCCCGGTCAAGGTACATGCCTGGGTGCAGGCTTTATCTCCCAGTGGGGGTGGAGGGGGGTGCAGGAGGCAGCTGATCCATAATTCTCTCTCATCACTAATATCTCTATTTCTTTCTCCCTCTTCCTTCCTCTCTATGTAATCAATAAAAACATTTTTAAATGAGTCATTATATAATTAGGTTCAATATTTTTAATACCTTCAAAATGTTATTAAAATTTATTTTTAATTAAGTATAGTTAAAATTATTTAAGAATAACAGTAGCAAAGATTTATTGAGCACTTATAATAGAAAACACATTTCCCATGAATTATTTTATTTAAACCACTCAACAGCCCAATGACTAAGATAGTATTACCTTCCTTTTATTGTTGAGCAAAATAAGGCTTATCAAAGATAAATTATCCAAAGACATTATGCAATGTCTTTATCACCAGGAAAAACTAGTAAATGGTGGAGCCAGGAATTAAACCCAGGAAAGCTAATTTCAAAGCCATGCTCCAGATCTAAGCCTTTATGATATACTCCCAAATAACAAGCAGAGAAAATATATCTATAAAACTTAATTTAAAAAGAAAAGCTTGTATTTCAATTACTAACAATAATCAGTATGTTTCTAAAATGCTTAATTCAATTTTGCTATATTTAACTTTTTCATTTTATTATTATTCATTATAAAATAGAAATAGTTTAAATATACAACAGTAAATACATTATAGATGATCCATATGACAGATTATTATAAGGCATTTATAGCTTGGAAACTTATGAGTATTTCTAAGCAAAAAAGGACAGATTTTCAAACACATAAAAAATAATCTCAATTTTCATAAAACAATGTCTTATGCACAGAAAAATATGGATAGACTTCAACTGTCAGTAATTGCTATTTCTTAGCAATTTTATCTTTTCGTATCACAAATTTTCTATAATAAACATGCAATGTCTTTATCACCAGGAAAAAAAAGTTACTTGAACAAACCACCTAATCATGACCACGGAAGCACAAAGTGATTTGGATGCTTCTGCTCGACTGTGAACAAATGTTCATTAAGAGTCTAGAAAAGCATTCTACATCCGAGGGATACAGTACAGCCAAGCAAAGTCCACAGGTAAAGTATTAGGTAAATTTACACTAAGAACCAATGAAAGAAGAGAACTTCAACCCTCTAATGCCTCTTCAGCCTTGTCACTCTGACCTGAATCACACCTTCCTATGAGCACGTGAGCCCTATTCTTCCGTTTAAAAAAAAATCATCATACCTTTGTTTACCTTTCCCCCACCCCCCTCAATTAAGTTGTGGATACCTCTGTGCATCCTCTCTGTGGTAGCAAGCCATATCATTAGTATGAACATAGAAAGAAAAGTTGAGAATTATCTCAAGGAGTTAAGGAAAATTCATAGTGTTTTTCACATCTCAATGACAATTTTATACCCCATTACTAGTGTTTGCTAGTAGAGAAGGGAGAAATGTCACTCCACTTAGTCTCATACAACACAACCTGTTCCTTTACTTATTTTCTAACTATAAAATTCTATTACGTTGAACTATTATATTACTATAAAAACGATGACATTGAAATAGTTTACACTGTGTAAACATTTATGTTCATTGGTACCAACTATAACTATCTATGAGAAAGCTTATTAGCATCATTATTTAAAATACAGTGGTTTAAAATACGCTCAGATGGAGCTTATAGCAAAAGATATATTAAAAGCTTAAAGAGCAAAATTCACCTCTTCCGTCCACCCAAGAAAGTTCATTGTATGAACGTCTTTTAAACTTTAAATCTGTTTTTTCATATATATATTAAAATCAGATAAAAAATAAGTTTGAGAAAAATGGTGTATACGTTTAATAAAAGAGAGGGAAGGGAGGAAAGAACAAGGGAGGAGATAGACAAAAAGAAAAAAAGAGAAAAGACAAAGAAAAGAGGGGGCGGTGGGGAGCGGGGGGCGGGGTGGACAATGGAGAAACGACTTGCCTGTATGGACCAGGTCCCACACCTGCTCAGTTTGCTGCATTGTTGGGTAATGACCACAGTCACTGAAGAACTTAAGGAGCTCACTTCTTTCTAATCCTTGCCAATCTTCTCTCTTAGCAAACATCGTTTCATAGACTAAAAAAGAGGGGCGGGGGGGAGAGCGAAGAAAATATTTTCTTTACAAGTAATATATCAATTACAAACCACCTAAAAGTTTCATCTGGATTTGAAGGAAATTTAACCCCAGTTTTATTTGTAGTATGTGTAGTGCTAAGCCTCCATTCTTAGAGAAACATTGTGTCAACCTCCTACAGACGGTTAGAAGGAAGATAATTTTGGATTTGCTTCCCCAAAGAGAACACTGGTGTCCTTTGGCCTGGTTTACATGACAGTTGTCTACAGACCCTTCATAGATGAATGCTCAAACTTTATCATAAGACACAGCTTCCAGGTCAGCATTTCTGGGAGGGGGTGTGGGGAGGAAGGGCCTGACTTCTGCTGACTCACTTCAGTATTCATTGCTTATTAGGTCCCCTGATTTTTTTCAGCTTTTTTTTTTTTTTTTTTTTTTTTTTTTACTTCTACACATTCTAACTATTTTAATTTCTGATTCTACTTTGAACTGATATTCTACTTCTGATTTGGCCCCTAAGTGGAATGATGTGTACTTTTTTGCTGTCTTCCTGTATTCTTACTTCCTAGTTTAAGGTACTTGGCTATTGCTAGTTCAGGCCTACCACAGAAAACCACTCACCTATCTCCCATACATGGCATGATTCAGGGGTTAGATAAGGACCAAGAGATTGACACATACATTTTGTAAGTGTGGTTTTCCATAAACATTTTATTTTTCTTTTCGAAATGGTGATAGACTCCATTCTTAGGTTTCTGGATTAGCCCAAGAAGCTAATTGTTAACTAGTGTTTACAGGATGATGGGTTTTGATTCAGAGTAGGTTTAGCTCTGAAAATGTGCACTCTGGATGCCTGGATGACAAAGGTACCAGAGAGGTTTCTAACAAAAGTTAATGTGTCATCTTGGCACTCAACATATGGACTTCAACTTTCTGTACCTTCATTCATTCATTCATTTGAGGTGGACAGTCATGAGACATTGACAAATTCAAGCAGTATTTAGTGATTGCCTAAATGAGTAGCTATTACAGATCCTGAATCACAGCAGCAAGTTCATAGTTGATATATCTATGACTTTTCCTCTCATTTCAAATAAGCTAACTAGAGCAGTTGCTATTGATGCTTCATTCCATATAGCCTTGTGCCTTACATTTCTGTGCATGCAGACCTGACTTTTCATTGCTAGCATCTGTACTTCATGGCCTAAGGGCTCCCTCTGGCTGCTGGACTCTGCTCTGCCCACCTGAGGAGCAAGGCAGAAGTTCCAGGAAATTGAGCTTCTCACTGGAGCAGCCCCACAACCACTGACTGGAGTAGTTGAAGGACAAAGACCCCGTAGGTGAGGCAAGTTGGCTGCACTGTTCTCTAGAGGAATTAAGCTCCAGTTGCCCACATGATAATCTGCTTAATAAAAGTCTTTTTTTTTTTTTTTTTTTTTTTTACTTCCATCCCTTCCCTGTCTCACTTCCCCATTCTACTAACAGTATTTCCTGGAATCAACTCACAAATAAGTTTGTTGTACTTGAATTCTTGTCTCAGGGTCTGATTCTAGAGAAAGCCAAACTAACACAAGGAACATCACTTTTTATTTTTATGTTAAAGTAAATATATTTCTCCTTGAGGTAACATATGCCTTTATTAGTTTTTCCTTGTATTAATCCATTTTATATGTCTCACACTAGATCAGACTGATGCACATATTAACATTATGGTTTTTAATTCTATTAATAGAGAATGATGTCTTTAACCTGGAATTAGGCCCCCAAAACAAACATTTGGCAACATACTAGCAGAATTAATATTCCACATAGGTGAAATGAGGGTCCATATAAAACTTAAATCATGACAATTAATGAAATTTTCTGCTCACTAAAAGATACTTAAAAGGTGCTTGGCCATCTGTCAGATATCAAATATCAACCTAACTGGCAACCAGAATATGGAAAGAATGGAGAATTTTCTAAAGAACATGAAGACAGATGACAACTTGAAAATTCTATGGACTCTTGAGTTACTTTAGACCTCAATGCAAATGGATGCTTTGGAATCATTCCTTCAGCTAATGTTCTTGTATTGTTTAGATCCTATGCTGGACAGAGCACCCTTGATGTCAACTTGACTTCTTGACATTCTTGCCTCATGTCAACCTATCCTCAAAAAATCCTCCAGGGTGATGTGTTCAGATATAAACTGAGCCACAGTCCTTGGTTCACGACTCAGTCAAGGTAAAATCCAGGGGTCTATAAAGCCTGATACAACCAGTGTCCCACTCCCTACTACCTCTCCAGTTTCAGTTTGCTCTGCTCTGGCTCACAAACTCTATCCATTAGTCCTCTGGCTTCATCCCACAGTAACTGCATCCAACTTCCAGTCTTTATCCTTCTTCTCCCTCTGCCGGGAGCATTTTTTCCTCCCTCATTTTCTTTAAGATGTTTCCCAAATTCTCAGCTAGAAACTACCAGAGTCCAGATTGGAAAATATAACCACATTTGTTTTTTTTTTATGTGTAGTCTCCCCGCTCCCCTCAAATTGAAAAGGTTATATTTAGATGCAAAAAATATATATATATTATAATCTGCAGTTATAAGCCAAGGAGGAGAAATAATGGAAAGAAAGTAAAATGAAGAAAAATGAGCAAAACTATAAAATTAAAAATGAGTTTAGTGACAAAATTTGGGGGAATAAAGGTAAGACAGAGTAAAAATAGTGGGGGCATTTAGATAAAGAATATGTGATTTTAAAGTCAGTAGCTAAACATAAAGTGAGTGGAAAAGACGTCAGTGTAATAACTGTAAGGTACTATTTTAATAAAGATTAATATATCTGTACATTCATACTAGACTATGGAATATAAAATTATTATCCATAAAAGAGTATTACTCAGAAATATCTTCATTACTTACATTTTTTTCTATCCATCCATTCTTCTAGCTCTCCAAAATCTGTAATTTGTCTTGTCCTCAAAAGACCAAGTCGATGTTTAATACGATAGATTAGTCTGTGATACATGTTTATAACTGCTCTCAAACTTGGTCCATGATACATAGCCTATAAAATAACAACAAGACCAGTAAAGATCCTTATATATTTCTTTTTTTTTAATATATTTTATTAATTTTTTACAGAGAGGAAGAGAGAGGAATAGAGAGTTAGAAATATTGATGAGAGAGAAACATCGATCAGCTGACTCCTGCATGCCCCCTACTGGGATCATGCCCACAACCAAGGTACATGCCCTTGACCAGAATCGAACCAGGAACCTTTCAGTCCACAGGCCGACGCTCTATCCACTCAGCCAAACCTGTTTCTGCAAGATCCTTATATATTTCTGCCTCTTATATTTAACTAGTGGCCTGGTGCATGAACTCGTACACATTGAAAGGAAATTAATTAGAAGAAATATTTTAATATTGCTATTCACCCTTTATATTAGAAATATCAATCAAATTCACAATAGACAATGACAGATGGAAACATATGCATGTGATTGGCGCCAGTAAGAGCTTTATATAGAGATAAACTTGCTTAATTAGACCTGCTTTCTGATTTAACTAAATTTTTTCCAGCCCAGTGAAGCACTCCAAATTCTCTTTCATGTAATTGTCAGCAACAGAGCAATAAATATCAATGCAAAGCAGATTATTTTGTAGACCACATAGGGAGAACAAAGGGTAAAATATTTAACTGAAGCAGTGTTTGACTATATTCTGCACACTGAGAAAACGTGAAGTCATTTTCCAGGTCCACCAGTTCTTACTTCTTTTCAGTCAGGTCAAGTTTCAAAGGTTTCTAAATATCTGTTTTCAAGCTAATACAAAGAAAATAGGATTCCCCAGTCTCCTATCTACTCCAGGACTTCTGTGAGGATCAAATGAGATGAGGCACGGAAAAATGCTTCACAGACATTTGGTGAAATGTTTGAACCTCGCTATAAAGCAAATCGTGTTCCTGGGCTGAAGAAACTACAAGAAAGCTAGTCATTGATAGGGAGAGGAAGCCTGGCATTGCTACGTGACATCATTATCCAGCATCCACAGCAACCATTTCTGGGCTGGGCTGGGCTGGATTGTGGGCCTCATTTCATGCTATGGGGTCTCCACAGCATCAGCTGCAATTTGGTGGGCTGTTGCTCTGGGGTGGTGGCGGGGCCTGCATTCCACTTGAGGGAAGTCAAGTATTGTTTTGTGAGTGCCAGGTCCACAATGTGATTTTTCTGCAAATAGCCAGTGCACATCACAGTAGCTCCTGCGTTGAGCATTTGCCCCCTGGTGGTCAGTGCACATCAATCATAGTGACTGGTCAGACAGACACTTAGCATATTAGCCCATATATATATATATATATATATATATATATATATATATATATATATATATATGTTTGAATTTGTCCCTTTCATTTCACTCAGTTTCTTAGCTTACAGATGCATTTATTGTTTCTTGCCTATGTTGGTTAAATACATGTATTATACAGTGAGGTAATCTCTGAAGTTCACAGAATTTCATTGAATTTGTTTTCATATTTTTGTACTTCCCACAGAATAGAGATTTCAGTGATGGATACTTTAATAGTAGCCTCATAGGGTGATGTCCAAATTTCTATAATATGTAGCCTACCCAGCCAGAAGAAGAAATCTGAACATCACCCTATGAGGCTACTATTAAAGTTTTATTAAAGCATTATTCTGTAATGAACAATTTTTACCGAAGTTATACACTCTGGGTCTTCAAATTCTTATATTTTCTTCCTTTTAAAAACTGCATATTCATGTCTTTTACCTAGTTTTCAAGGGACTTTTTTCAGATTATTCATGCTGATATCTAAAAACTCCATTTTAAAAAGTATCTCTTTTTAGCATATGTGCAAATTATCTTTAGTTTATCTTTCATCTGTGACTATATTTTTCTGCATATTAATTTTCTACACTAATACTTTAAAAAAATAAAATATTCATCTATTTTAGGAATTTTTTCTAAGTAGCCAGTTCCATTTTTATTTATCAATGCAGTTATTTTCACATTTTACATTTTCTAGCTCATTAATTTTTCTACCTATCATCATTAATTCCCCTTTTAGCCTATTTTCTCTGTTCTAAACTTTGATTTTCACTATTTTGTAAGAATGTATTTAAAGGTCATGGATTTCCCTGAGTCAGCTTTCCTTTGATGTGCTTTGCATACCATTTTACAAGTGAATAAAACTGAAGTATAAAATCTTTAAATAACTTTTCTAAGGTCCCATAGCTGGTAAGTTGCAGAATTAGTTTTGAAATGAAACTAATTAAAAGAGCCCACAGTTTTAATTATACACTATATTCCTCATAATTTACTTACACTTAGTATGCCTTACCCATTCTGTGAACTTTTGTTCTGACTTCTTTCCTAGTATATTTCTTTTTATAACGCTTATGCTTGTTCTTGCTTTTGTCATTTATTTTGTTCCATGTGATTCTTTAAGGTTATTTTTATAATTTTATTTTTTTTTTTTACCTTTGCTTAAATTTGTGATTCTTCTCGGGAATTTTTAAATGTTAGGCTCAACCAACTAGTTATCAATAGTATCAATGAAATATGCTTAATTTGCTTGAATGAAAAAAATAATTGGCATAATGTCACCACTTTCCTCTTCTCCTTTTCCCTTCCATCTGAATGCCAACAGAATCCAGGCAGATCCTTCATGTTTGCTAATGTCTTTCAACTCATAATAACATTTTCTATGTTTATTTTAATCTGCCTTTTGTTCAACACATTCATTAAAAAATTAATAATAATTTGTCAGACATTATTGGAATATTCCCCACCCTATAAATCTTAGTGGAAGGCAAAAACCTCCTATAGTTGGAAGCTACAAATCAGATGCTCATGACCCAAGCTTGCTCTGTTGCTAGGATGCAGACACGTGATGAAACTTCATCCATTACCTACACCAAATGCACATTTTGAATCAAAATGAATAATGCTTTTAAAAGCAAAATAGTGGGAAGTCTATTTGTGTAGTAGAGCAACCATGGCTGCAATATCCATTTTCCAAGGGCAGGATTTGTGGAGGCCAGAATACCTCAGATTCAGTATCTACATGAGGCTCTTTCTATGCAGGATTTGGCTGGAGCCCTGGGAGCTACATGCATTAGATCTTATTTCTGAGTTTAGTTCTCAGTCCTCTGCCCAATATCCTTCTCAATTATCTTCCTGCTTAAAGCTGTCACTAGGTTTCTTTTGGTTATAATTGAGAATCAAGCAATGTTTTAAATTAGAACAGGAGCCAAAAGGTCCCAGCTTGGAGTGTGCTGCTTAGACAGATGATGCCATTTGCAGAGAGAGCAGGAGCTTTGGACAGACACCAAAGCCAATTTTAGCATCTTTCCCTCTGAATTTAACAAATATTCTTTGGGGTACATAACTTATTTTATGAGGAAAACCTTCTCAGATCTGAGGCATTCGGAAGATTAGGCAGGGGGTGTTTATGGTTAAGAAGCTGTGGTTCTTATTCTAGCATGCCTCTCTGTCAGGCTTCTGCATGGAAATATGCCTCAGCTATGATGTTGTGGACACCTCAGGATAAAATATTTATATTTCCATGCATTTCCCAAGTCATAAATTATCTAAAATACTTGAAATCTGTAACAGCAATATTGAAATAGAAAAGTCTCCTTGGAAATTACTGATTAGAATTTTTTCTAATCCCTGTTAGTAGTTTTAAAGGATAAATGTATCATCCTTATCACACCACAACATGAAAAATAAAAAATAAAATGTTTTACAGTAGGTATTTTCAGCCTGCCTTTTGTCTGTTTAAAAATATGTAAAGAATTACTTGCTTATTTAGAGGATTCCATTACCATATAACACTCAGTGGGATTTCATTTATTTTATTTTCTAGCAACAATAGCCCCTTTATATGTTTATTAGCCACTTATGTTTCTCCTGCTATAAAGTACTGTGTCATGTGTTCTGCCTATTTTTTTCTATTATTACGATGGTTTTTATCAGTGTGTAAGACAGATGTTTGCATATAACCCTTGTGCAATATTTCAGCAAATATTTCCCCACAGTTTAACTTCTTTAAAAATGTTATTGACCTATAAGTAGATATCTTGACCATACTCATTGATTGAAGTCTACACTTATCTAAACAAATATGTAAGACAATATCCCAAAGGATCTTTATCCAAAACCTTATAAAAAAAAAAAACAGAAAGGAAAAGGTTTTAAAGTGACTAAACCTATATACAATGAAATAAAATATTTTGAGTAGTAATCTTAAGTGCATACACATAAACACACATTTAATAATTATGCAAAACACAAATACCATTACAGATTATTTTTTTATTTACTTCCCCACCCACAGAAGAATTAGTGAAGCCCTTAGCCACAATGTAGCTATAGGACATGTCTCTCTCCTGTTTTGTTTTTTGTTGTTGTTGTTGTTGTTGTTTGTTTGTTTGTTTTGTTTTTCAGGCCTCTTCTATGTGCCCCCTAATCATGGTCAGACTGATGACTTTTATTACTTTCTGAAGCACATACTCAATCATTCCTTATCTAATTTATTAGTATAAAGACTAACTACACATTTTTGATCATCTGTGTCACTGAATCTTATTTTCTTCCAATGCACATTGTAAAACCTATGCAGTCACTCCTGATGGCCATGGAATTGGTGCCTCTACATGAATGCACCTGTGGTGATCTCCATGTCGGCTCCCTGAGGTGAGCATACCCCAGTTAGATCTATAGGGTCAGAAGGGAGTTTAATCTAGCCTCAGCTTTTTAAAAAAGTACATGTTTTTATTGTTTTGAGAGAGAGGGGAGGAGAGGTTGAGAGAGAGAAACATCGATTGGCTGCCTCCTGCACAGCACCAATGTGGGATCGAGCCTGTAACCTGAGCATGTGTTCTGAACAAGATTCATATTGGTGTCTTCTCAATGCATGGGACTACCCTGAACCAACTGAGCCACACTATCCAGGACTGGCCTCAGATTTTGACAGAACAATTCAATGCCCATGTTGAGCTTGATTTGAAAAAAAGAATCCACCATTTTGCAATGATTATTGGCTACTATTGATACTAGAATGTCTAATATTTTTAAATTTCTGGAGCCATGTCAACTTAGGTCTGTTTGATTCCCAAAATTTGAGTTTGCCACTAGCTAGATGTGTAACTTTATACAAGACATACTCTCTCTGTCTTACTTTTCATAATTACTAAAGATAATTATACAAGCAGGAGGAATAGCACCACTTCAACTTCGGCCTGGGTTCTTAAAGTGGGCTGGAAATTCATCTGTGTTTTACTAGTCATCTCTCTGCCACTTTCTATAGAAAGTTAATTTCAACAAATGCTCACACTCACCATCCATATGCTCACAGAGAATAAATGGATAGCAAGGGAGAAACAAAATTAGTGCAAATTGGTGGCTTTAAAGTAAAAGTAGTCCCAGAACTGCTTTTTGGTTAAAGATAAGCCAGAACTTTTGTTCAGAGTCTCCAGCTTGACACAATCAGTAAAGTAGATTATTCATAACATTTTCTTAATCCAAAGAAGGCAGATAGAACATTATTGAAAAAATCATGGATTTATTGACCAGATGATTACTCAAAATTTTCCTTACTTGAATCTACATTAGATATATTATAAACACCTCATGATATTTAACATATGCTTTACCTTGGTCAATAATCTCCGGTATCTTCTGCGTTCTAGCCATCCTCTGACATAAGCCTGCATGACGGTGAGCATTTTAATCATTTTTTTGGTGATTATAGATTTGGTCCTTCCCCGGAATACTTGGAAAATTTCTATGTGTGGTCCAATTCTCTTAACTTTGCTGTCAAGTTTACTGGTTTTACTTATAGTAGTAGGTGCCCTAAAAATAAAATACAAAATGTTTTATTAGAGTTAGTTAAAAAAAAAACACTTTTGAAAAGTCTTAAATTCATTTCACTGGTAAGTGTATTGAAATAAGAAAAACGTCATGTGAGGTGTACACAGAATTTATACACATTACTTAAACCTGTCAATGGGTTAGTGAACGCGCCAGAATCAATATAGCTTGTATAAAATTAACCTTCTGGAAAAAGAAAACTTAAAATAAAGTGAGTTTCTCAAAGCTTATTCACAACTATTCAAAAGAGATAAATAGAATCCAAGGGAAATAGTATTTTCATATGACAAGACAAATTAGTCAAAATAATTATACTGTCCCAGAAGCTATTAAGCTAAAGACTACTTCATATTGATATGGTAGTGCTACTCTACTTAGCAACCTTCTGAAAATTAATTTCATTTTCCAAATACCACCAATTGAGTGGTATTGGTAGGGTCACAGACTATAGGATCGAAGAAGTGAGGGATCATACTGGAAACGAGGACAAGCCCTGCAGTACTGATATTGACAGTCCCTGCAGTGACAAGAACATATGAAAAAAACTGCTGTCTTTCTTTCACAGATGCTCACTCTGTAACTTGAGTATTCCTGCACCTTCATTTTTCTTTTGTATATCTGTTGAATTTTTTTATATAGCAGTCAGTTTTTCAATGTCTTCCAAAGTCCAGTTTCATTGTAATGTAAATACAAAAGGTTTTTTTTATTATTCTTTTTAATTGCTTTTGATTCTGCAACTTGTCACAGCTGATGTTCCAATGAGACTGCCTGGTGAACTTCACCAGAGCTGAGACTTGCCCTAAAGTGCACTGCCTAGAGACTTCCGAGTCCCAGGTCCAACTTTCATAATCCCCACAGTGAAAGGCACTGACTCTGTTTCTGCTTTTTTCTCCCCCTCTGAGTCTGTTTTGTTATCTTCATTAAGCTGATTCTTAATGCATCTTGTTCGGTTTTATACAAAGCCATTATATTTCTTCACTTAGTGACAGAAATGTTGGAGGTCTGATTTTGATGGTTTGACTCATCTAGTCTCTTTTGGGCGATATATTTCAGGGAATCCCACATCAGTCTTTTTCATTATCTTTTCAATTGGTTTGCCTTGCAGTTTGCGGCATGTTCTGAAATACCCTATATCATGTTGTTTGAATACCAGTATAGCTAAAATCATTCAAGAGATAATTTTGGGCTCACTACAATGATGTCAGCTGCAAGTCATGAGATATTCCTAATAAGCATTTCTTGGAGATCCTTTTCGTCTGCTTAACCTTCCTACTCCCAAGTAGTGACATTGCTCAGGCACTAAAAATTGTATTCCATATGATGTTGAACCTATTGCTAAAGATGTAGTATTTAGACTGTTGGTTTCTTTGTGCTTGTATATATAAATGAAAAATGTCCTTGTTCTTGCCTTGTACAGTTTCTAGTAAATGTAACTCTTTTGTACCTATGGCTTCTTCCCATCATTCTCTCTCTCTAAAAAAAAAAAAAACACAAAAACAAACAAACAAAAAAACTTCTGTAGATTAATGAGTAAAAAATATATTTTGGCCCTAACTGGTTTGGCTCAGTGGATAGAGCGCCGGCCTGTGGACTAAAGGGTCCCAAGTTCAATTCTAGTCAAGGGCACATACCTTGGATGCAAGCACATACCCAGTAGGGAATGTGCAGGAAGCAGCTGATTGATGTTTACCTCTCATCAATGTTTCTAACTCTCTATCCCTCTCCCTTTCTCTTTTTAAAAAGTCAATAAAAATATATTAAACAATATAGAGATATATATTGTTCTCTGGAGACATATCTTATTTAAATAGACAAAACTATCAGAAAAAAAAAGAAAAATGAAGAAGAGTTTTCTGTCTATATTAAGACTAGAGACCCAGTGCATGAAAATTCATGCACTCGGGGGATAGGAGGGAGAGGAATCAGCCCAGCCTGTGCCCTTTTGTAACCTGGGAGCACTTGTGGGATTTCCGACTGATGGCTTAGGCCCACTACCCAGGGAGAGTGGGCCTAAGCCATCTGTCAGACATCCTTAGCGCTAGAGCAGAGGTGGGAGAGGCTCCCGCCACTGCCGCTGAGCATGCCAGCCACGAGCCTGGCTTCTGGCTGAGCTGCACTCCCCCTGTGGGAGTGCACTGACTACCAGGGGACAGTTCCTGCATTAAACATCTGCCCACTGGTGGTCAGTGCACATTATAGTGACCAGTAGTTTCGCCATTCAGTCAATTTGCATATTACCCTTTTATTATATAGGATTGATATTGAATAGCTTAGAAAAGAAGATGTTCTGATTTCTAAGAGGATTTTTGCTTGGTTAATATACCAATTTTTACAAGTGGGCTTTGATGTATGAAATAAACAGAATGGAGATGAAGTGGACATAATTATTTCTGGCTTGTTCAGAACTTCAAGACCTACTATAAAATTTAAAGAATTCTGAGTTCATGGCTTTTTCTTTTGTTCTCAGAGAATAAATAAGAGAAATGTTATTATATAAATGCCCAAATGAGCCAAGTTAACACTCAATGTTATGTTCTCTAACAACGAAGTGTAAATAAATCTTAAAGTGATATGTGTGATAGATTCTAAATTGATGTGTGATGTTTATTTTTGAATCTTCAGCAGTGGTCACAAGAGTTCTGGTCTACTTGAGTATGAATGGCACAGAGTTCTTAGTCATCTATGGAAAAGAGTGTGTGTGTGTGTGTGTGTGTGTGTGTGTGAGAGAGAGAGAGAGAGAGAGAGAGAGAGAGAGAGAGAATTGAAATTAATTATTTTGGTTAAAAGCTATACCAAATATTAAAAAATGAAACTATATTAAGTAAAAATACTAAAAATACAAACACATTTACCAAGTGATGGATGTATTTTGTGGGTTTTTTTTTTTTTATAAATGAAAAATAAAATAACATTATCTTAGGCCTTAGACATATGGATTTTGATCAATGGTACATTTCTAAATAATTAAAAGCTAAAAATAAAGAAAAGGGACATTTGGGGTTGAAGAATCTATACTAATAAAAGGGTAATATGATAATTAGACCAGGTTTACGGGACATCTGACTTCCTTCTGGACAGTTAGGGGACAGTTCGGGGCAACCAGGTTGGCAGGGTATCCGATAAGGGGCAACCAGGCCACCAAGCAGAGGCAGTTAGGGGCAATCAGGCAGGCAGGTGAGCAGTTAGGAGCCAGCAGTCCTGGATTGCAAGAAGGATGTCCCAGTTGGGTCCCAGAATGGAGAGGGTACAGGCCAGCCTGAGGGACCCCTCCTTTGCCATGAACAAATTTCATGCACTCGGCCTCTAGTAACTGATAGATTTAATGGAAAGCGAACTATATTAACAAACAATGGGTTGAAAGAAGCTATAAAATATACCAAATTTTGACAGATCAGGTGTAATGAGCTTAGTTATAAAATAGAGAAGTGCTTATTAATCATTGTTTATACAATATGACATAGGTGATATATAAAAAAAACATAAAATTAAAATTTTATTTACTTTCTCTTATATTGATGAACAGATTTTTGAATACACAGTCTGCTCTTAATTTAACAAAGAAAATATCAGAACCTTCAATATAGTTTTCTAGAACATAAAAGTTCCATATATCACAAAATATTCCTTTTATCATGCTCATGAATCTTTTTTCTTCTGTGTGATCTACTTTTTACAAAAACTGGTATTACAAATATTTTGTTACTTGTGGCTGTTACTTTTTTTATTTACTCAAAAGACTCATATTTTGCCTACTCTTACAATTATTTCCAATATTGTTTTCTCCAAATTCAAGCCCCAGATTAAAAAACAAACTGTTATGTCATTTTAACCTATCTTTTGGGTGTGCCATGTGGTTGCAAGACTGTACAAAGATTTTCTTCTTCACTATTAAAAGGAGGGATGCTAGAAATGACAAGGCATATTTCTCACAGCTGTTATATAAATTAACCAAAGATAGCCCTTGTATATTGGCCCCTTTGTTGTTTACTTCTTAAGTCAGGCTAGGACCATGAGCTCAGAAGTCTGCTGGCTCTAAACTCAAAATCGATGGACATCCAATTATTTTAAACATGGCCCAAATAAGCATATTTAGAGACTGCCTGCTTTGCATATCCCACCAAACTACAACTAACATCTGTTGACATAGGTAACACAAATGCTGGGATTGAAAAGACTGAAAACCATGGGTGTCCTTTGGGATTTTCTTAACCAGAGACTCCCCATCATGCTACTGAATGGCATCACCTAAATATGCAAGCCCATCTCTGACCCTTCTCTCTCCTACTCTCTTCTCATTCTGGGTGGTGGCTCTATGCCATCATCTCTAGATAGTTTGCTGTGAGGGACTTTCCCTCTCATGAAAAGTTATCTATGTGATGCCCAAATAAAGCCTGTTATGTGCTAGTGCCACCTCCTAGCCATATCATTTCCTTGATTAGCCCAGAATCCTTGAACTTATTGGAATGCCCCATGGCTTTATTTCATTCAGCATGATATTTAATAGCTGTCTTATAAGTCCAAAATAGGAAAGGATGTGAGTGATCAAAGAAAAGTTCTGCATCCTTAACTTTAATATATAACAACTAAAATATCCTATAAAATAAAAGGCAAATATGCAAATTGTCCCCTCAGGAGTTCAACCAGGAGACTGGGTGTTCAATTGCTTGCTATGATGTGCGCTGACCACCAGGGGGGCTGTGTGGAACATGGCAGGCGACCAGTGGTGGTGGCAGGGTGCTGAGGGAGTGAGGGAGGGGGAGGTGGGGAGGCTGGGATATGGGGAACCTGATCAGCCCTGATTGCTCTACCCATGCACAGATTTCATGCACCGGGCCTCTAGTTATTAATATAAATATATTGGAAGCATACTGGGGAAATGGTTGCAATGATGGCCAATTGATGATTCCTTAGATCCACATATTTGCAATTTGATTTTATAGCTCCACCCATCAAGAGGTAGCGTCTATTTTACCCAACTATATATCTGGGCTGACTTTGTGAATTGGTCTGACCAATAGAATCTTATGTAAGTGATGCTGTGACAATCCTTAGCATGTGTTAAGAGGCCTTACACAACACAATTCCATCTCTTAGACCCCTACATCTACATGAGAACAAACAGGCAACTCTCAAAAAATAAGAGACCACATGGAAAAGAGACAAGTTGTTTGCAATTTAAGTGGGTTGTACCCAGTGAGTGCTATTAGCTGAGTCTGAACCAGATCATCAAAATTGTCACATGAGAATAATAATGGTTATTTTAAGCCACCAAATTTAGTAATGTTATTGGAGCAATGCTTAACTGATACATGTACTTATGTTTATATCAAATTAATTTTTAGATTTTTTTATTTTAAAGATAAATTATCTCTGTCAAGTATTAACATTCATGACAAGTAGTTTATAAGTTTTTTTATTTGTTTGTTTGTTTGTTTGTTTGTTTTAACTTGAGGTTTGTGAGTGTCTGCACTGTGGTAATAAGTTCTTATTTCAAGGTGCTCAATGACTAATACCTTGTGGATAGCCCTCCAGTAGAGGGCCCCACTCCTCTCTACTCTGATATTATTGGTTATATACTACATATACACTAAATGTATATTACACTATTCAGTCTTATCTTTAACAGGAAGTTTCTGCCTGTCTCATACTTGCCCAAAGCTCCTGATACAGGTTACAGTTCAAAAATTATGTCTTCTATAATATATATAAAAACAATGGTAGCCTTTTTAAGAATGCACTTTTTCTAATACCTTATAGTAGAAGTAAAAGACATGACCACAGGTTTTTCAATTTAAAATGATATTATAACCGTGAACCTGCTGTAATTCTTTTTTTCCAGAAATAGAAAACTTTACGTCTGCTTAATCCAATGTCCAAGAAAAACATAATCATCTAGAATTGCATAAACAGATTAAATTATGATTAACATTAATTTTTAATTAATATGTGAGAAATATCTCCTTTTGTGAGAAACTATAAAATTCAATTTTTTTTTTTACTTTACTTGTATAAACTAGACTGAAACACCCTTTAAAAGGTATGAAAATGGTTTCAACTAACCACTCAGAACTCTAGAAAATAAATCCTAATAAAATTTTAATATTGATCAGAAGTTAATAAATTATCAAAAATAATTTTATACAAATTAAAAGCACATATTAATTTATGTTATCTACAAAACAATGTATCATAATAGTTAAGTATATACAAAACACCTTATTTAATTTATTATATGAGTGTTTATTTACAAAGTTTTGATAAAGATCGATAATTTTTTCTAGCATAATTGAAAAATCTAACCTACAGTATATCCATATTCCATACTAAAGATACTTTATTTAAAGACAAGTCATTTTACTAGATACAGTGGCTGCTATTAAGGAACAAGGACTCACTTATGTGAAAATGATGGCACTAAGTTAACTAGCCTGGTTTCTCTTTTATTGGTTAAGGGATTCTCACCTGATAGAATGTCAAACAAACAAGGAATATTATAAATGTTGAGGATGTTAAAAAGAGACAGAAGATGCTTACACTATTGGTAGGTGAGATTTGGAAAACATATTTTGACTCTTAAAAGACCAATAAGTCGGAATTATCTTCCAAATGTACTTTTTAAATTTGTCTTTCTTTACAATGTCTTAAGATAATTCTGATATAGAGATAATTATTATTTTTACAGATTCTTAGTCACTAAAGATTCTCTATAAAACTATTAGAAAATCTTTATGAAGATGAAAACATGACCCCTGACCAATTTTTCTCAATGGACAGAGCAATGGCCTGCGGACTGAAAGGTCCCCGGTTTGATTCTGATCAAGGGCACATGCCTGGGTTGCAGACTCAATCCCCAATGGGGTCCATGCAGGAGTTAGCCGATCAATGGTTCTCTCTCATCCCTGATGTCTCTCTCTCTCTCTCTCTCTCTCTCTCTCTCTCTCTCCCCCCCCCCCTTTCCCTTTCTCTTTGAAACCAATAAAAATATACATATCAAAAAAAGATAAAAATGTGAGTCATTAGAGGTTAGACATAAAACCAGTTTTCACCATGGACAAGCCCACTCCCTGGGTGTCCTCAAGCAAAAGTCACGTCCTAGGAAAGCCACTCTAAGAAAAAAGGAGAGAAAGGCCAGAGCTAAATAGCTGAATTTGACTTTTTCACATGCAGTTTGACAAATCTAGGATCAGGGCATCAAATCAGATAGTTTTTAGTGAGAAAATAAATCACTAAGAAGGAAGATATAGGAGAAAGGATGCAATAATTAGTAAGTAATCATGTCTGAACATCAGGCACCGAGCTTGGCAAACATTTGAACGGGGAATTTCCTTTTAACTGCTAATGCTTATATGATAATATATATTAAACACTAAATCAGTTTTAGAATTTGGTTCAGATATTTCTACTAATTAGTTTTGGCTGATATTGAAGTATTTTGTATGCTCCATTTATAAAAGCACTGTTTGCCCATCTGTTCATAGGTTGAAAGTGATTAAAGGATACTTATTTTGGCTGTTGTAAAAGCCAAATACTTTTTAAGCTGCCAATATGTGACAAAGCCAGTTTGGCTTGCCAAACTCAGAAATATATTAAAAGTGGTCTGTGATGCCGCCTCCCCCCAGTTCCTCTTCCAACCTGCATTATCAGAAGCTTTCCTGATTAGACTAGCACGCCTGCTTTGTACAAAATGCTTTGCAATTTAGTTATCATTTACTCCAGTTTAGAGGGTTCTCTGCTACCAAGCTGGGTGGAGGGCTTGGGTTTCCTGTTCCTGCAGCCTTGAAGTAGAATCATGTGATGCCCCCCTGCTTTTTTTTTTAATTTATTTATTTTTATTTATTTATTTATTTATTTATTTATTTTTTTACATATTTTCTTGATTTTTTTTTTATTGCCCCCCTCCCTCCCTCCCACACATCCCCTCCCTCCCCATAGTTTTATGTCCATTGGTTGTACTTATATGCATTTATACAAGTCCTTCGGTTGATCTATTATCTCCCCCTGATATCCCTACCCTCCCCACTGTAATTTGACAGTCTGCCTGTTGCTTTACTTTCTCTATATCTGTCTCTTGGTTCATCAGTTTATAAAGATCTTTATCATCCACCGATGTGTGAGGTCATGTGGTGTTTCTCTTTCGTTGATTGGCTTATTTCACTCAGCATGATGCTCTCCAATTCCATCCAGGTTGCTGCAAATGATGAGAATTCCTTCTTCTTTATGGCAGCATAGTATTCCATTGTGTAGATGTACCATAGTTTTTGGATCCAATCATCTGCTGACGGGCACCTAGGCTGTTTCCAAATTCTGGCTATTGTAGATTGTGCTGCTATGAACATAGGGGTGCATATATCCTTTCTGATTGGTGTTTCTAGTTTCTTGGGATATATTCCTAGAAGTGGGATTACTGGGTCAAATGGGAGTTCCATTTTCAGTTTTTTGAGGAAACTCCACACTGTTCTCCACAGTGGTTGCACCAGTCTGCATTCCCACCAGCAGTGCACGAGGGTTCCTTTTTCTCCGCAACCTCGCCAACACTTGTCGTTTGTTGATTTGTTGATGTTGGCCATTCTGACAGGTGTGAGATGGTGCCGCATTGTTGTTTTGATTTGCACCTCTCGGATAATTAGTGACTTTGAGCATGTTTTCATGTGCCTTTTGGCCTTCCTTCTGTCTTCTTTTGAAAATATTCTGTTTAGGTCCATTGCCCATTTTTTAATTGGATCATTCATCTTCCTTTTATTTAGTTGTATAAGCTGTCTGTAAATGTTGGAGATTAAACCTTTATCAGTGGTAATATTTGCAAATATGATCTCCCACACCGTGGGCTTTCTTGTTGTTTTATTGATGGTTTCTTTTGCTGTAAAAAAGCTTTTTATTTTGAAGTAGTCCCATTTGTTTATTTTCTCTTTAGCTTCCATTGCCCTAGGGGCAGTATCAGTGAAGAAGTTATTTTGGCATACGTCTGAGATTTTGCTACCTGTGGATGCTTCTAGTATTTTTATGGTTTCCCGTCTGATGTTTAAGTCCTGTATCCATTTTGAGTTTATCCTTGTGAATGGTGTAAGTTGGTGATCTAGTTTCATTCTTTTGCATGTGTCTGTCCAATTTTCCCAACACCATTTATTGAAGAGACTGTCTTGACTCCATTGTATATTCGTGCCTCCTTTGTCAAATATTAATTGAGCATAGTGATTTGGGTTGATATCTGGGTTCTCAATTCTATTCCATTGATCTATTTGTCTGTTCTTGTGCCAGTACCAGGCTGTTTTGAGAACAGTGGCTTTGTAGTATAGTTTGAAGTCTGGTATTGAGATCCCTCCTACTTTACTCTTCTTTCTCAGAATTGCTGTGGCTATTCGGGGTCTTTTATTGTTCCAAATGAACTTTTGGAGAGTTCTTTCTAGGTCAGTGAAATATGTCGTTGGTATTTTAATGGGGAGTGCATTGAACCTATAGATTGCTTTAGGAAGTATGGACATTTTGATGATGTTGATTCTACCAATCCATGAACATGGTATGTTCTTCCATCTCCTTACATCTTCCTCTATCTCTTTTTTCAGTGTCGTGTAGTTTTCCGCAAATAGGTCCTTTATTTCTTTAGTTAAATTTATTCCTAGGTATCTTAATTTTTTTGGTGCGATGGTGAATGGAATTGCTTTTTTAGCCTCTGTTTCTGTAGTTTCACTGTTGGTGTATAGAAATGCCATGGATTTCTTGGCATTAATTTTATATCCTGCTACGTTGCCAAATTCATTTATTAAGTCAATTAGTTTTTTAATGGAGTCTTTTGGGTTTTTTATGTACAATATCATGTCATCTGCAAATAAGGATAACTTTACTTCTTCTTTTCCAATTTGGATGCCTTTTATTTCCTCCTCTTGTCTAATTGCAATGGCTAGTACTTCCAGAACTATGTCAAACAGGAGTGGCGAGAGTGGGCATCCCTGTCTTGTTCCTGTTCTTAGAGGGAATGGTTTTAGTTTTTGCCCATTGAGTATAATGTTGGCTGTGGGTTTATCATATATAGCTTTTATTATGTTGAGGTATGATCCTTGTACTCCCACCTTTTTAAGAGTTTTTAACAGGAAAGGGTGTTGGATTTTGTCAAATGCTTTTTCTGCGTCAATTGATATGACTATATGATTTTTATCTTTCAATTTGTTTATGTGATGTATCACGTTTATTGATTTGCGGATATTGTACCATCCTTGCATTCCTGGAATAAATCCTACTTGGTCATGGTGTATGATCTTTGTGATGTTCTTCTGGAGTCGATTTGCTAGAATTTTGTTGAGGATTTTGGCATCTATGTTCATGAGGGATATTGGCCTGTAATTCTCTTTCATTGAGTTGTCTTTATCTGGTTTTGGTATTAGGGTGATGTTGGCTTCATAGAAGGAGTTCGGAAGTGTTCCTTCCTCTTGGATTTTTTGGAATAGTCTGAGGAGGATAGGTTTTAGTTCTTCCTTGAATGTTTGGTAAAACTCTCCTGTGAAGCCATCTGGCCCTGGGCTTTTGTTTGCTGGAAGCTTTTTGATGACGGTTTCAATTTCTTCCCACGTCACTGGTCTATTGAGATTTTTAGATTCTTCCCGATTGAGTTTTGGCAGTTTGTATTTTTCTAGGAATATGTCCATTTCCTCCAGGTTGTTTAGTTTGTTGGAATAGAGTTGTTCGTAGTATTTTGTAACAATCTGTTGTATTTCGGTGGGGTCTGTTGTTATTTCACCTCTTTCATTTCTGATTTTGTTTATTTGGGTCCTCTCTCTTTGTTTCTTGGTTAGCCTGGCTAGAGGTCCATCAATCTTGTTTATCCTTTCGAAGAACCAGCTCTTGGTTTTGTTGATCTTATGTATTGTTTCTTTGGTCTCTATGTCATTTATCTGTGCTCTGATTTTTGTTATTTCCTTCCTTCTGCTTACACTGGGCTTTTCTTGTTGCTCTTTTTCTAACTCTTTGAGTTGTAGAGTTAGTTCATCTGTTACCATTTTTTCTAGTTTTTTGCAATAGGCTTGTAAGGATATGAACTTCCCTCTCAAAACTGCTTTTGCTGTGTCCCATAGATTTTGGATTGTTGTGTTTTCATTGTCATTTGTTGCCAGGATGTTTTTAATTTCTTCCTTGATTTCTCTGGTAACCCAGTCCTTGTTTAATAGCATGTTGTTTAGTCTCCATGTATTTGATTTCTTTGGATTATTTTTATTGTAATTAATTTCCAGTTTTATGCCACTATGGTCTGAGAAGATGCTTGATATGATTTCTATCTTCTTGAATTTGAAGAGACTTTGCCTATGTCCCAAAATGTGGTCTATCTTTGAGAATGTCCCATGTGCACTTGAGAAGAATGTATATTCTGTGGCTCTGGGGTGGAATGTTCTAAAGATGTCAATTAATTCCATCTGGTCTAGTGAGTCGTTTAGGATTGATATTTCTTTGCTGATTTTTTGTTTAGATGATTTGTCGAAGGGTGACAGTGGGGTATTAAAATCTCCTACTATGATTGTATTGCTATTAATCTCTCCCTTAATGTCCTCCAGCAGTTTTTTTATGTATTTGGGTGCTCCTGTATTGGGTGCATATATATTTACCAGGGTTATTTCTTCTTGTTGGATTGTACCCTTTAGTATTATGAAGTGGCCTTCATTATCTCTTGTTATGTCCTTCACTCTGAGATCTAATTTGTCAGATATAAGTATTGCTACCCCAGCTTTTCTTTTCTTTCCATTTGCCTGGAAAACTTTTTTCCATCCCTTCACCCTCAGTCTGTGTGCATCTTTTTTTCTGAGGTGGGTTTCTTGTAGGCAACAGATGTAAGGGTCTTGTTTTCTTATCCAATCTGACACCCTATGTCTTTTGATTGGAGCATTTAATCCATTTACATTTAAGGTTATTATTGATAGGTACTCATTTGATGGCATTTTTATTCCATACCCATGTTCCTTCTTCAATTCCTATTTCTTTATTTTTACAGTAGACCCTTTAGCATTTCTTGCATTGCTGGTTTGGTGGAGATAAATTCCTTCAGTCTTTTTTTGTCTGTGAAGCTCCTGATTTCCCCTTCAATTTTGATTGATAGTCTTGCTGGGTACAGTATTCTTGGATTCAAACCCTTCCTTTGCATGACTTTGTATATTTCATCCCATTCCCTTCTGGCCTGATATGTTTCTTTTGAGAAATCAGTTGCTAGTCTGATGGGGGTTCCTTTGTAAGTAACTTTCTGTCTCTCTCTGGCTGCTTTTAAGATTCTTACTTTGTCGTTGTTGTTTGCCACTTTAATTATAATGTGCCTTGGCGTCTGTCTTCTGGGATTCATTTTGCTTGGGACTCTGCGAGCATCTTGGATTTGTGTGGGTTTTTTCTTCTCTATCTCAGGAAAGTTTTCTGTCATTATTTCTTGAAATACCTTTTCCACGTCTACCTCAGTTTCCTTTCCTTCTGGAACCCCTATTATTCGAATATTATTTTGTTTTGTAATGTCCCAAAGCTCCCGTAGGCTCTCCTCCTGCTTTTTAATCTTTTTTTCTAGAAGCTGCTCTAATTGGGTATTTTTTTCCATCTTGTCTTCTAGCTCACTGATGCGGTCTTCCGCTTCATCTAGTCTACTCTTGATGCTTTCTATTGAGTTCTTCATGGTAGCGATGTCATTTTTCATTTCTTCTTGGTTCTTCCTCAATTCCTGATGGTTCTTCCTCATTTCTTCTTGGTTATTGTCAAATTTCTCTTCCATTCTTTTTAGCCAACCAATAATCATTATTCTGAACTCTTGTTCTGGTAGGCTGCTTGCCTCTGGCTCGTTTACTTCCTTTTCTGGTGATGCCTGCTTTTCTTTCATTTGTGGGGTGTTTCTTTGTCTTCCCATGGTATCTCTTTTCAGGATGTCTGGTTATGTGGTGTTCTTTCTCTTGCGTTAATTTATAGGTGCAAAATACAACACTACCAGGTACAACACGAGAGGCACTTAACAGGAATGTATTTACAATATTAATAACCTCTAATAAAGGTAACCCCTAGCGATAGGCAAATTAGGGTATAGGAGAGAAGGAAGGAAGGAAGGTAAAAATAAAATAAAGAAAAATTAAAAAAAAAAAAAAGTCAAAGAAGAAATAAAGTAATGACAAAATGAAGATAGAAAACAGGGAGAAAAAGAAGAGAGAGTAAGAGAGAGAGAGAGAAAGAGAGAGAGAGAAGAAGCAAACTAAAAAAATGGGAAACTATATATATGTGGAGAAAATTGCCATAGATCAACCACTGAGCCCAGCCAATGCCGGTAACAATACTTGGAGATTAATACAAACTACAATACAATATCCACTATTATTAAGTAAGGTTATGATATACAGAAGTCAAAGAAACAAACAAAAACAGAGGATTTAAAAAAAAAATACAAAGCAACAATAACAACACTGGAATAAGCATAACAATTTCACTGAAAAGCACAAATATTCACAATAATCAACCTTCACTCAAACAATGAGAAAAGGATAGAAAGTAGAACCTTTTTTTTTGTGTGTTTTTTTTTTTAACTAGTTAATATAGTGCAGAGAGTGATATTTATACACTTGTATCAGGGGTTGGAACTTAGGTCTATGAGTATAGTGAGAGCTTTAGCAGGGGGTATACAGAAAGAATAGAGGAAAAACTAAAGCCGGAAAGGGATAGGATAAACTGGAGACTAAAAGGTTAAAGTTTAGTAAGAGAGTGATGGGGTAAAGGTCGAATTGAGATAGGGTTGAATGATGCTATAGTAGAGATTAAAATAGAATGAAGGTTACTCCCAATGTAAAATAAAGACGAAGTAAAATGGTACTGGGGAGGAAAAGAAAAAGAAAAAAAAATTGCAAAATAGCAGTAGTAATAGTGAAGATAGAGATTGAAAAATGTAATAATTGAAAAGGTAAAATCAAGTAAGGAAAAAAGAAAAAAAATCGTTTCTGAAGTAAAAGATGTAAAAAATGAAAATTAAATAAAAAATGTAAAAAATGAAAATAAAATAAAGAATAGTATAATTAGCATAAAATTGTCCAGTAGAGTTCAATCACTTCCTCTGTTATTGTATTTGGTATGCCTGGTTCTTGGATCAGAGAGTCTTGCAGTTCCCAGCTTTCCACTGCACCTCAGTTTTGTAAGGTAGTCCCTAATTTTAGGTAGGCTATATCTTAGTTATTTGTGTCCATTTATTTTTGATTAATTAAAAGAAAAAGAAAAAGAAAAAAGAAAAAAAAAAAAAAAAGAAAAAAAAAAAAAAGAAAAAAAAAAAAAAAAGGCAGTTTGTAGTTCAGCCCTTAGGTGTCAGTGTTACTGGTTTGACCTCCCAGACTTTGGTTGCTCTGGCCTTCTTTCTCTCTGGGAGCGGGCCCTCGCAGCTCTCCTGGGCTACAATATAGGCGGGGCCGCGGCCGCACTGGGGGCGGGGCCTCGCGGCGCTCCGGGGCCGCGGCGCTCAGGGCCGCACTGGGGGCGGGGCCTCGCGGCGCTTTGGTGCTACAATATATCAATAGGTGGGGCCTTGGAGCTCAGGGCCGCACTGGGGGCGGGGCCTCGCGGCGCTTGGGGCCGGGGCGCTCAGGGCCGCTCTGGGGGCGGGGCCTCGCGGGAGCAATGGGGCTATCGCAGCCTGAACTCTCAGCCTAGCCACGCAAACTCTGACCTTTCTGTGGGTGGTTGAAGAGCTTCCTTGAATCCACGCGCTTGCTCTGATCGGGGCGCCACAGGTGCTCGATGGACTCCTCGGCTGTGGGTTTTCCAGGCCTCAGAGAAGCTGCTCCCTTCCTGGTAGGGTGGCGCCGCCTTTGCGCCGAGCCCGGAGCTCCGGGAGAAGTCGGGAGTGCTGGCCGCTTGGTCAGGAAAAATTGTCCAGCGGACACTTCCTTACCTTCCTAGAGTGATCCGCTGCCCCTTAGCTGCTAATCAACATTCCCTGAGCGACTCAGATGTTGCTTCTATCTGTTTTGGGACTGGGGTCAGAACAAGTCCATCTGTTCGGTCGCCATCTTCAAGCTCCGCCTCCCGCATTGGCTCGCCCCCCTGCTTTGAATGCTGGATTAGAAAGCAATTTGGGTGGCGATTGAGACAAGTTCGCGGCCTCCTTTAGCCCCCTGTATGAAGTCTGTTCAGGTTGAAAACAATGTATTGCATTCAGCATGTGTGACATAGATTTTTAAGAACAGGGGCGTAGTAATACATTTCCCATGAGTAGTACTGACTCAGTGTTGCTTAGTACTCCATTCCCAAGATCTTGCCACGGGTTTAAATTGCTCTTTGTGCCAGGAAGACCTGTTCCCTTCAAAACCCAGAGCGGGATTCCTGGGACTTTTAAAGATAAGATGATGCCGTCTTCCTGGGTGGAAGATACCACTTACATTCAGGCAAGCATTAAATCGTTTACATATCTGCATGAGCCGTGTTCTCTTCTGTGCTTCCTGCACTCCTTCCGTGTCCTGCTCATTCATTCCTCACAGGTCTAGCCTGCCGCAGCCCCAGGAAAACCCAGAGCGGGCCTCAATGTGGCTGCTCCCAGCTCCTCAGCCATCTCTTTAGCTAGAGCTTATGAAAGGGTGGAGGCTGGTACTCTATTGAAAGCATCAAAGAGTATTTTTGTCTTAAACACTTGACTGCCTGAAGTGCTCCACCGTGTGCTTCTTGGGGCACCCTCTGCTCCCAACCCAGAGTTTAGTCAGTCTCCCCACCACCACCATTTCTCACACCTTTGCTCAGGCAGACAGTGAAGATCGGTGCCTGTTCAGAGATGCCTTGTCCTTAGAGCAGAGCTTCAGATAATGAAGTAAATTCCCACAACAATTCAGGCAATTCTAAAAGCAATTTCTGCTATTATGTTGAATATCTTATTCCCAGTCACATGCATGTGTTAGGAACTGTAATTTCCAGGAACCAGGGAGACCATCAAGCAGGCACACAGAGAGCGATGGTCAACATGCAGGGTAAAGTCTACTCGTGCTAGGAAAGCAGGAGATGTGGGCAGTCTTCAGAGCAATAAATGTACTCCATTCCATTATATCAAAAAAGATAACATTTAGGATTGATAGTGCCATTTTGCGTACCATTAACATATTAGTGATATGCTGTTATTAATTTTTTTTTTAGTTCACATTTACTACAAAATGAAAAAGAGAAAGTAAATCATTATTATTCACCTACATGTTTACTAGTACAAGAATATCTGGAGCCTTGGCATCCTAAAGAATTTTTCAAAAATAAAAAATACGGAACTTATGGGTCCCAAAAGGCAACAATTAACTTCATAGATGATATGTTTAAATGACAATATCTTTATCATCCAGAAATGAAACAAATTAGATATTTAAAAGGTTAAAGGCTGATGACCAGCCTCTGAATTTGTTACAAACACAAATTTAATATTATGAATCAACAATAGGATGTTTTTTCTCTATGAAGTCAAGACCCATCAATTGTTCTATTCTATACTTGGAAATCAGTCAGTCATTTAAAAAAAATTATGTGCTCTAGAAATTCAACAGAAGAAAAATGTATCACTGAAGTCATATTAATCTGCAAAGAAATTAACAGCTACTGCAGAAATACATCTAAAAAAATAAATGTTTTACTAAAAGAATGCAATAGATTATCTGAAAGAAAAAAGAGAACTACCAAATAAATTCAAGGGGATCTCAGAAAGATGTTTGTATATAAAAGGATCTGTTTCTAGCCTGGCCAGTGTTTCTCAGTGGTTAAGCATTGACCTTTGAACCAAGAGATTATAATTTGATTCCTGGTCAGGGCACATGCCCGGGTTGCAGGCGTGACCCGCAGTAGGGAGTGTGCAGTAGGCAGCTGATCAATGACTCTCTCATCATTAATGTTTCTATTTCTCTATCAATTTCCCTTCCTCTCCCTCACACAAAAACGATAATATTTCTAACAGAAAGTAAAAGTGCAATGTCATCATAATAGTACAGTGGATCACAGTGAATACAGCTCCCAGTTCAAAATTTTCTTTTAGATATTGAGAGTGAACTCTGTGTGCACTAATGCATTACTTCCCTTTATCTGATAATATAAACTGCTTTGGATTCTTTATATTAAACATACCAAATCGGAATAAGAGAAAAAATGAGTTATACATAAAGAAGTTAATGAGATAATGCTAGGAAAAGACAATATCCCACTTTACTGCAAAATATCATTCAATTTTTACCTTTACCAAGGTAAAAACATAAACATACATAATTTATGCACATATTACATTTAAAAAGCTAAAATTTAAGAGTTAAATTGTTTGGTTTTAATTCTTTCTGGTTTAGACATTTTACATTAGGTATTTTATTTTAAAGTGCATAAGACTCAGAAAACTGTTCCTTTGACAATTCTAATTGGACTGAGATTGCATGGCTTTCGAGATGCTTACCATAACCTTCCTTTCCCTACAAAAAGTTTTAGGCTTTCTCAACCGTATTTTAATCTTATGGATTTCTAACAATCTTCTGAAACTTATGGAGATCTTATAATTTCAAAAATTATCATTTAAATTGATACATTGAGGATGTAGAAACCTTCATTCAGAAATAAAATAATGTTGTATAAATGCTCATCTATGAAAATTATATCCTATAAAAGTTGGGCAAAGGTGTGCATGAAATGTTTATAGCACAATTAGAAAATCAAGGCAATAAGATTATCTATCTAATAAAAACACACAAATATACATATAAGAGCCAAAAAAATAAAATCAAGTAGGCACCGTGTGGAATTTATAACCTAGCAAATTCATCGTAATTGTGCTAGAAGGCAGGGGGGAAAAAATCTAAAGATCTGAACATTGTAACTCTTTAATAATGCTGCTTATGGAAAGTTTTATGCACACCTGTGCAAACAAATGTACCTATGTGCCAGTATATCAGCTTTTCTTCTAAATTTTGAGATCTTTACAATTAAAAAAAAAAAACAGGAAGATGAACAACAACAACAAAAAAGAAATTTGGGAACTTGCCTCTTAGGCTTATGATCGTTGAAGATTAGGTCAGAAATAATCATGACTGCCTTACCCACCGCTATTGATCTATATAAAGTAACAGGTTCCGTTCCCTACAAACAGTAGGACTGGGTGCTCAAATTTGCAGGAATTACAAATCAAGTACAACAGTAGCATTTTGTAGTTGGCCCAGCCTAGTATCCCCATCTCTTTTCAGCCAGTGGCTGCCTCCTTAAATAATACTGCTGAGTGGGTGCATAAACCAGTCCTATTTGCCAACTGTGGAGCGTTCCAGCCAAGCTTGTGGGTATGTGTAAATGAATTCCATCATCTTTTTTTTTTTCTTCTATAAGAACAGGGGCGGGGGGGGGGGGGGGGGGCGGGATACAAACTCTCTTGTATTACTGTAGCCTGGCAATGGTAATGTATGTGAGACATATTTTTTCCCCCTTAAAATGCAAAAGTACAAAAGTTACTTTAGAAATTGGCCAGTACCTTAGTGAAGTTGATGGACAACTGGTGGAAGATGATACTCTGCCTCATGCAGACTTTAAGGAAACCTCTAGCTAAAAATACACGGTGTCCCCCCAAAATGTACACATACACTCTGAATAATTATAAAGGGGTGTTTATTAAAATAGATTTCATATTCAGAATGTAATAAAAGCAGCTGTCAAAGTGTGTGTACATTTTTTTTTTTTTTTTTTGGATACCCTGGATATGAGAAATTCCTCTGTAACAAAGAAAAATCCTTCAGGCCAAACTTTAAAGAGTCCCAAGATTTGGATTTTAAAGTATCATGGAATTGCTATGATAGAAATGGTAAAGGATTTCAAATAAACAAGAAAAATCTTAATATTGTTTCATTTAAATTTTTCCCAGTTAAATGGGTCTTTGATACATATAGTTTTATATTATTTACTACACTATGCTTTACTTTCACACTGTTTTGCCTTTTTTTTAATCTCTCTCCAGGATTCTATTCTAGTAACACTTTTTTAATTACTTGAGCTAATTCATTAAGTAACGTTTCAGGCTACTTCTCTTAAGTAATCATCAGAAAGGCTCTTAAAATTTAAGATATAAAGAAAATAAAAGCAGCATAGCTGAATAAGAACTCAGTGAATTGAGGATCAGATTCTAGTAAAGTTGGTTTTTTACTTTTGTGAATTTGAAGAAGTCACTAATCTTTCAAATCTCTATTTTGACAAGGGGGATTTAAAAGGATTGCATCAAGTGATGTCTAAACTTCCCTTCAGCTATAATTCTCTAAAATATTTAAATCTCCCTGCAAAAATTAGCTAGATATCCCTGCAAACCTTGCCACAGCTCTTCATGCCTGCAACAGATGGTAGATTCTACACAAAAAAAGTTTAGCATTCAGACTAGCCGGCTGGCTCTAGGAAAATAACTGTAATAAACAATCATTTTTCAAATTATATATATTTTTTATCATTGAAAGAACAGCACTGAATTTTAACTTAGTAACACCTACAAGGAAAAAAATACTTCCTAATCAAATTAATCAAGTAAAGAATATTTATAGAAAAAGACTTACATAAGAAGATAAGCTGCTATTAATATAATCAAATACTACATGTGACAGTTATTATGTTTTTTCTTTAAAGAAAGTCTTTTTGTGGGAAGGCTTTGAAAACAAATTCAGCATCTTTAATAGACATGGGTTATTTATATTTTTCTGTATTAATTTTGGTATGTTGTCTGTTTACCAAAGAATTTGTCTCTTCATCTTAGCTGTTGAATATAGTTGGCATAAAGTTATTCATATAGAGTGATGGCACCTCTTTTATTTTAAATATTGGTAATTTGTGTTTTATCTCTTTTTTATCTTATTTGGTTTTTGTTAGGTGCTTGAAAATTTTATCAAATTTTTTCAAATAATTAGCTTTTGGCTTTGTTAATTTGCTTTATTGCTTCTCCATTTGTATTTCATTCACTTTGGTTCTTTATAATGAATGTCACAGGAACACTTAAAAATATTTTCTACAGTTGTTGCATATAGTCTTCTGTAAACGCCAATTTGGTCAAATTAGTTGATGGTTTGTTCAATTTGCTGTATGGTTATTTACTCTTTTTACTAATTTTCCTATTAAGTACTAAAAAAGGGATGGAAAAAATTTGCAGCAACAACTATGGAGTTGTCCATTTTATTTAGTCACGTCACTTTTTGCTTTATTTAAGTCAAAGTTCTATTACAAAAGCATATTCTATATATTTAATATGAATGTTGATGTAGTTCAGTTTAGTCTGCCATTTTCATTTTCATCACTCCATATGATCCTCTTTCCCTGTCCACTTTGGGTTAGCCAAATAGTTCCTGTTATCTCTTTATGTTAATGATTGATCTTGGAATAAAAATATGCATTCTTAATTTATCATACACTGCTTAAAATTAATTCCTCTACACATAAAATAAACTTGCAAGAATACAACTACACTTCTTTTGATACTATTGTCATATATATTTGCATCTCTCTAACTTAAATGTACCAAAAAACGTTATAAATTTGCCTTAAATTGTCAATTTTAAAGAAAATTTTAAGTATATTATTTTATACTAGGAGCCCAGTGTGCAATTGGAAATTGTACAGCATCACCCACCCTTCAGTCTCGGGTCTGGCCCTGCCTCCCTCCCCAGGCCCACAGTAGCTGAGGCCAATGCCAGGCCAGCCCTGCCTCCCTCTCTGGCCCTTGAAGCAGCTGCAGCTGCTGCTGATCAGGCCCTCCCTCAGCACAGGCACATGGAGGCCCCTGCGGCCTCGCCCCCAATGCTGCACGCCCAACCTCCCCCTGTCCGGTCCACCCGTTACAGTGTCCTGGTTAATTAGCATATTTCTCTATTGTATATATAGATGGATTAACAAATATATATTTTTTATTTTAAATGTTATTTCTTCGGTAGAGTCAACTTTCCGTAAGATATCATTTATTTTCAGCATGAAGAGCTTCCTTTTACATTGTTAAGTAAAGATTAGTTATCAATAAATTCTCATTTTTTTATTTAGCTGAAAAGGTCTCTCTTCAATCTTAATGTTATAAGATAGGGTCATTAGATAAAAAATTATCACTTGATTTTTTTTTTCCTTTCAGCCCTTTAAAACATGATTTCATTGCCTCCTGGTTTTTCTCATCATTTATGATGAGAAGACATCCATCATTCCTAGAAATGCAACCCTCTGTGCAATGTATATTTTTCCCCTCTAGTTATTCCAAACTTTTTTTTATTTGACTTCAATTTTCAACTGTTTGACTGTGATGTACTTAACTGTGGTTTTTTTTGTTTTGTTTTGCTTTTCTTTTGTACTTATCTTCTTTAGAATGTGATGATCTTCTTGGGTATGTAAAGATGTTTTTCATTAAATTTGGAGAAAATTCAGCCACTATTTCTTCAGCTACTTTTTCTGCCTCGTTCTATTTTTCTCCTTCTAAGATGCCAGTTGACATGGTAGAACACTTGATATTAAAATATAGTCAATCAGGCTCTGTTCAATATTTTCTTAATTACTGCTTTCTTTTCTTCTGAGTGGTCCTATTTATCTATTTAATTATTTTTTTCTATTGTTTTCTCTAACATGTTGCTGATCAGCCCATTCAATAAAATTTTCCTATCAGATATTACAGTTCTCAGTTCTAGAATTTTCATTTGACTTTTTAAAATAGGTTCTACTTTTGGAATGAGATACTCAGCTATTATGAACATCTTTAAAAAAAAAAAAAAACTTCTTGAACATTTATAATAGCTGCTTTAAAGACCTTCTCTGCTAATTCCAATAACTAGGGTATCTTTTTAAAAATATATATTTTTGTATTGATTTGGAGGGGAAGAGCGAGGAAGAGAGAGACAGAAACATCAATGATGAGAGAGAATCATTGATCAGTTGCTTCCTGCACACCCCCTACTGGGGATTGAGCCTGTAAGCCAGGCATGTGCCCTTGCCCGAAATTGAACCCAGTACCCTTCCGTACACAGGCCCACGCTCTGTCCACTGAGCCAAACCAGCTAGGGCATGACCTCCTGTTTTATAGATCTATGCTCAACAGCTGAGCAACACCGGTCAGCTGTTAGATTTTCCTATTTCTTGACATAACTAGCATTTTACTTATTTTGTACTTAACAAACACGGTAGGTACATTGTAGAGACTGCATTCTGTGATTGTCCTTGAAAGAATGTTGGTTTTTTCCTTTTATTCCAAGTGGTGGCTAAATTACTAGTTCATCATCTTAGACCTGTTGAAGTTTGGTTTTATGCTTTTGTTAGAGTGAATCAGGTGGGGGGTTTTTTTCCTTAGTACTAAGGTGAACCCCTTAGTCCTAGGGTATAGTTTCCACTCCTTGGTCTTAGATTTCCATCGACAGACTGACATGTTTACTGATTCCTGATCATTAAAATTGAACATTTGTTTATTAGATATTTAAATAACTGCATTGTACTTATTTCATCATCATCTTCAGCCTAGTTCACTATGGAGTGCAATTCCACAGTACTTGAACCTTCGAGTTGAATAGATTTTGGAAATCATCTTTTTTCAAATATTAGAAAATTAATATAGCATATATACCATATATTATATAACACTCGAGAATGGTGTGGGGCAGCATTCTCCATTCAAACACATTAAGTTAATGTTATAATAGGCTACTATAATTAATATTAATATGTATGCAAAACACGAGTACTTACATGAAGTGAGAAAAGTAAAAACTATGAGTAATCATACTTATGATGGTTTTGACATTACAGTTTTGGCACAACCTTCATTGTTATCAGTTTTAGTTTTTGGAGCTATCTGGATTTTAGAATTGTTGACGAGGGACTGGTATGGACCTTATAAAGCCACACATTTTGAGTAACTGAGAGAGGGCATAAAAGAAAAGATGTCAGCTAAGAAAAAGTAGCCTAAATAGTATATTTAAATAAGCCTATACTTACTGAGGAGTTAGAACTCCAAACAGGTTGTTTTTTGACAAACTTCAGTCTCCAAGGTTTACCCTTTTTCTATTTTCATCTAATATATGGCCTGGCACAGTGCTTTGCATCTCATCAGTACTAAAATATTATTTAATGAATTAATGAATTATATTACCAGGCAACACAAAATGTGTCCTTTTTTTTAGAAACTTCACTGTTAACTTTCTACAATCCCTTCTTTTCATCTCACTCTCCAATCTGTCTCTCAAAGTCAGTAATTTTCACAAAAGTTAGTTGACAAATTTCCCACATAAAGTAGCAAAGCAATCTCATAGCCAGTGAAAGATGCTCTACTATAGTGAATTGTAGTACCCAGTTTCTAATAAACCATCATGCAGTATTGTTCACACTGCTTTTCCTACCTGCCCATATAGTAACCTTCAGCCTGATCAATTGAGAGATCATTAATACAACTGGAAAAAAAAAAGTTTGTTTTTCTCTGTGTCTTAGTTAAATGGAAGGGGAACATTGGAAAAGATATACTAAACATGTGTATTTCTTTAAACTTGGAGACTTAAGATAAAACCAAAAGCAAGCACTTTAATTTATACCTATCTGCTATGAAAATAAAAAGTATACCTGGATGATGATACTGGTTCTGGCTTTAAATATATGGGTTCTTTCTTCAAAAAGGATTTCTAGAATAGGAGCAAGAAGAATTGACATAAGTAGGAAAACAATATCATAGTTGGCAAATTTTAATTTTATTGATATTCTGTTGTATTATCAAAGGGAGAAGAAACCATTCCATTACAGTACCTATTATACACCTAAACAATGATATGAATTTGTAAGTAAACACAGAGGCCTATGATCGCTGAGCTGCCTCCAGCGTCTTTTGACATCCAACAAAGCAGTTCCTACTGATCATTTCAGTGAGCAATATTTATACAAATTTAATTCATAAGATAATTTATTTATTCACTTACTTATTAGAATTCTGTCTTATTAAAAAAAAGATTTAAGATAGCTTATAATATATACAGTAGGATATAAGGTTGATCTGGCTGCAGCATCTGTCATGCCATTGATCACCAAGGTTGATCCAGCTGATCTGGCCAGCTAGGCCGTGTCCCCCTCTTCCCTCACCAATTTATGTGCGCCCTCTGGAAGCTACGCATTTGGTCCAAGAGGATGACCGTCCCCCCATGAGGAAAGGACCTTCAGTAAAGGGTATACAAGTAACTACTCTCCCCTGCCAGAACCTCCAAACAAGCTCTCAAAACATACAGTAAGTATGTATGAAAAAGAAAATAACAAAATCAAGTTAAGGGGATAATATGTATAAAACAATTATTATCTGATGTCAAAAATTATCTGATGTTTCTTGATGGTGTCACGCAGACTTGGTGCTCAAAGTCCTACCTGTCCAAGTATCACAAACTGAATTGTGTCCCTCCAAAATCCATATGTTAAAGCCCTAATCACGGTCATGGCTATGTTTAGAGATAGAGTCTTTCAAGAGGAAATTAATTGTAAATGAAGTCATAAGGGTGAGGCCCTATCAAATAAGACTGGTGGCCTTGTAAAAAGAGGAAGAGATGCCAGGGGCACATGGGCACAGAGAAAAGGCCACAGAAAGAAGCAGCTACCCATCTAAGCCAAGGAGAGAGGTCTCAGGAGAAACCAACTTTGCCAGCATCTGATCTGGGAATTCCAGCCTCCGAAACTATGAGGAAATTAATTTTTGTTGTATATACCACACAGTCTGTAGTATTTCTTTATGGCAAGCCTGGAAAACCTATAACAGAAGCAAACATGAGTTTTTCAAAAGAAGCCTGGTATAGGTAATGGTGAGCCTCAAGAGCATCTCTTCAACAATCACACTCGAGTGTTTAATGTGGATTTTTTTTTTTATACAACCCTTCAATATCAGCCAACAGCAAGTAAGGTCTCTAAGACCTCAAATTAACTGGGCCATTGTGTCTCTGGTCACTTAGTGTGATCCAAGGGTTAAACTGACACCTAGAGGCATTGATGGATTGCACATCCACTTTGTAATCTGTCTTGACAACTATTTTGCACAGAACAGCTTTTGAAAACATGGTCTCAAATGAGAGGAATTTTAGGTTATCTTGATAAATTAGCAAAAAGTTAATGGATTTTGGATTGTTGGTGCTGTCTTCTCCCTCAGAATCTATAAGAAATCAGTAACAGAACATGCCTTGCCTGTTGATATATGGAGTGCTCATATGCCTCAAGAAAAATGGTTAGTTTTGCTTTTTAACTTTCAAATATATTTTTAATCACTATTTGAAATTGGAGCCAAAGAAGTCTCTTATGTAAAAACCTAGGATATGTATCTAAAGGATTGATGAAAAGATGAAATGTGAAAGATTGTGTTTGTGTTGCAAACATACTCAGTATCGGGACACTGAGTGATTGTTTCAAATACTTTAAACAAATCATAAATCCTTCATTCTGTCTTAATACTGCTCTCTCAGATGCAATCTAACTTATTTGTGTTCATTTGTACTTCACGCCATTTATTTCTTAAGATCAAAGTCAGTCTTCTTCTATTGTTATGTTAGAATGCAACAATAACCTTGAGAATTAGTTTACATCATCTCTCAAGTGTTTGTTACTTTTAGAATTCTCTGATCATGTATTTTTAAGTAAACAATCATTCTAAGGAATAATGTGCTTTTGTAAAAATTTATTTGCAACATGTAGGTAATGATAAAACATGGAGCAGGACCTATATTTTAAATATGGCTCTCACAATGTTTCTGACACATGCTCATGGCTACAAAAATACTAATGGCTACGACAATTAATTTGTAACCTATATATCCCATCCTTTTGCACACAGCAATGCACTTGGCTTAGAACACACTGTCCTTATATGATAGTACTATTTACATTTGCCAACTTAATTTTTTAACTGCTTCCCTCTTGGCCAGACTAACTGCACTGGCATGCTGTCCATGAGGAAGGGTGTCAAGTGAAGTCTGCTAAGTAAAACAGACTTAGACAAACATTATTGAGAATTTTTCTTACCAACACATTCTCTGATATTTTTCCCGCAGTTACTCTCTTACTACCATTGCCTTCACAACTGCCACTGTGTATCTTCCTACCTGGTTTTAGAAACATTTTTCTCTCAATTTTAACAAGTCAGTAGCAGTCATTTATTTAGGATTCCTGTGTGTGTGTGTGTGTGTGTGTGTGTGTGTGTGTGTGTGTGTTTCCCCCCCCCCCTCATTCTTTGCTTTCTATATACTTACTAGAGGCCTGGAGCACGAAATCCATACATTGGGAGGGGGGTGTCCCTCAGGTCAGCCTGCACCCTCTCCAATCTGGGACCCCTCAGGGGACATCCCTCTCACAATCTTGGACTGCTGGCTCCCAACCACTTGCCTGTCTGCTTGCCTGATTGCCACAAACCACTCTGTCTGCCAGCCTGATCACCCCCTCTCTATATAATCTTTCCTGTCAACTGCCACCTGCTTCTTTAAACTTCTTCAATATTCCCATCTTATCTGGATAATGCATTTGAAGTGACACATTCTAAATACCTGGCTGAAGATTGTAAGTCTGGTCTCAAAATCATCAAATTTTTAACAACACCCATTAAAACTAATTTTCAGACTCCTTTCCTCCACATCTTTTCTCAAAGTCCACAATTTATCTGGCTCCTACTTCTGATCATCCATACAATATTGTTAAACCTTAAGTTTTGTTTTATAAGCAGCTATCTAAACCATCAATTTTACACTTCTTTCCAAATCTCATAGAATTTCTTTGTCCCTTTTGATAATTTGGAGGGATCCCAAAGCTAATGTTGTTCACCCTATAATGGCTGTGGCCTCAAAAAGCCATTCAACCTTCAGATTAGGGGAGACTGAAGAAGTTGACCCAACAAAGCATAGGTTGTTCATTTACCAGTACTTACAAAGTTTCTTTAACCTTCAAGGGAAATCAAAATTGTAAGAATTTTACTCTTTCATATGTAGGGATTTAATATCACATAGGAGACAATACAAAGACTGACGAGTAGACTGGAGCTGGATAGAGAAGTTTACATCACAATATAAGTCCCTCAGAGGGCTCAGACCTATTTATAAATGATATAAGAAGGCTACTGTTTCCAGAAATATGTTCATGTAACAAATCACTGCATAATCCCATAATAAATGTTAAAAACAAAAGGGAAGGATATCTTACATGCATGGCTGAGCTGATGGGAAAGTAATAGAATTCATTTCCAGGCAAAAACAAGAAGTTTTGAATTGACTATTGTATGAGTTTTAGAAGCTGTGTTTGCCTCAGGGGTTTCATGGTAATTCCTGACATCCTAGAGCCTGACTTCTAATCAATTATTCATGCTGAAGTTTGAAGACCAACACTGGAACCCAGAATATGGAATGTCAGAGCTGAGAACACTCCCATAAAATGTAGTTACTGGAAGTACAGTATCCCTAGAGTATAAATCAGGATTTTAAATTTTTCCTAGAAAGAGAAAAAAAATGAGGAGAATGAGAGACACCATGAAACCATATCTACAATGACGTTAGCTTTGGGTGGAGAAGGAATAAAGAATCCCACCACCACCAGTAATTTATGGTGAAAATACCTCAGTCACATGGATTTGGGGGCCTCAATTCATTCTTCCTACAATGCTCCACAACCTTCTCTCCAAAAGAAAGGCAGAATTTAAAATCAAGTGGTTCTTAGAATATCTGGTAAAAGCAACTATCAATCATTTTTAGAAGACGAATTCATAATACAATATCAAGAAAATTGAGATCATAATTAGAAAGGTCATTAAACATGAAAAATATGCAGAGAAGGAATCAAAAGAAATAAAAAATAAACCATCAGTACCTCAAAGGTGTAATCATTCAATGGGATGTTATGCATCAATGAAAGTGAATGAACCATAGGAGGCCCACATAAATATTTATGAAGACTGATGGATCTTGAAAATGCATTATTGAGGCAAAGAGAAAGAAGACATCATGTTCCATATACATAAAGTTAAAAACAAACAAAAGTAAACAAAATACTAATTAAGGATATGTGTCCTAAAATTAAAGAAAAGCAAAGAAACCAAATTAGAAAGATTTGTTTCCTCAGGAAAAGACACAACAGAATTTCACTTCTTAAGCTTTGTAAGTATTTGTTCCATTATTATTCTTTTTAAAAAAATATATTTTATTGATTTTTTTACAGAGAAGAAGAGAGATATAGAGCTAGAAACATCGATGAGAGAGACATCGATCAGCTGCCTCTTGCACACCCCCTACTGGGGATGTGCCTGCAACCCAGGTACATGCCCTTGACTGGAATCGAACCCGGGACCCTTCAGTCCACAGGCCGATGCTCTATCCACTGAGCCAAACTGGTTTCGGCTCCATTATTATTCTTTAAGATATAGGTATATTGATAGATGTATATATGTATCATATACTGTCTTGTGTAATCAATATATAAAAATAGAAATTTAAAAAATAATATAGTACAGATGCTGGAAGTATGATGTTTTAAAGTATATGAACCTATAAATACATGTGGCTCACCTTTTTTAATCAGCTAGATTTAAAAGCTCCAGAGACAGAGAAGCATGGAACAGATTGACAAATCTCAAAGGGAAGGGGAGGAGGGATACAATGAGATTAACCAAAGAATTTATATGCAGAACCAATGACACAGACAATAATGTGGCAAAGACCTAGAGGTGTTTGGGGGGCGGGGAAGTGGACCAATGGGAACATCTACAATACTTACAACACGAAAGATAGCTTTTTCTAAAGTTCAAATTGAGAAGAGGGTTTTCTGTTTTAAATTTTGGGTGCATTTTAATATCCTTGTGTTCATTCTGATGTTGAAGTTGATGATTAAGCAGATGGGGGTATTTATTTGATTTTGAAAAGGTTTCCCCCTTTGGATTTATGGTAGCCTCCTATGTACTAAATTTATTACTAAATGATATATTTACATTTCTGTGTATTAGTTTGGGATTTTTTGCTATGTAAATCCATTGTAAATAGTGAGTTTGATTATCATCATGAGATTTGTAGATGGAGACTGCATCACAGAATTAATTGTTATAACTAATTATTAGAACCTAGTTTGTGCTTTATCAAAACAGGTATTTAAATTACCACCTTTTCTAAGGAAGTTGAGAATTTTAATATCTTTATTTTTTTTTTAAATATGTTTTATTGGTTTTTTACAGAGAGGAAGGGAGAGAGAGAGAGAGCTAGAAACGTCAATGAGAGAGGAACATCTACCAGCTACCTCTTGCACACCCCCTACAGGGATGTGCCCGCAACCAACGTACATGCCCCTGATCAGAATCGAACCTGGGACCGTTCAGTCCACAGACCGACGCTTTACCACTGAGCCAAACTGGTTTCAGCTAATATCTTTATCTTGATTTCACAAGTAGAAGGTAGCTGGGATTCAGTTTCAATCTATAATTTTATTTAGAAGGGGAAATTGATGATATAGGCAGATTTTTAATCCATAAAAATAATCAGAATACAGTGAACAAAACAATATTGGAATCTATGTTAGATATTTAATTGATTGGCACTCAGCAATTTTGTTTCCCACTTGTATTTCTTTAGAAAAGATCCAATGATTTTGTAGAAAGCCAGTAGGACTTGACTATAATGGGATTTAGAACCGCCAATGCTTCTCTGTCTCTGGAGCTTTTAAATCTAGCTGATTAAAAAAGGTGAGCCACATGTATTTATAGGTTCATACACTTTAAAACATCATACTTCCAGCATCTGAACTATATTATTTTTTAAATTTCTATTTTTATATATTGATTACACAAGACAGTATATGATACATATATACATCTATCAATATACCTATATCTTAAAGAATAATAATGGAGCCGAAACTCCATTATTGGGGGAGCCGAAACTCCAGTTTTGGGGGAATTAATACTTAAACAGATTTTCAACTTCTCTGGGGTTGGTGTATCTAATCTAAACATTGTTCAAGAGTCAACTGTAGTATATTACTGCATTTTCTGAAAGTATATTATTGAGTACATAATATATAACATTTATTTTACAGTACCATCTTTTTTTTTTTTAATCCTCAAACCAGTATGTTTTTCCATTGAATTTTAGAGAGAGTGGAAGCATAGGCAGGAGGAGACAGAGAGAAGGAAATATCCATGGGAGAGAGACACATCAATTGGTTGACCAGGGCTGGTAATAGAGCCTACAGCTAAGGTATGTGCTCTTGATGGGGAGTCTAACCTGGCCCTCATTCCATGGGCCAACATTTATTCCACTGAGCCAAACCGGCTAAGGCTATTTTATAGTAACATCGTCATAAGCATCTGCTTGATATATATTTCTAGTTTTATTTTATTTTATTGAAATACCCTGAATCAATTTACTATGAATTATATATTTTTGATAACTGCTAAAACACACATAGATGTTTGTGGCTTTCTTATTAATAAAACAATATAAAAATTATATGTATATAAATACAATAAAGTACCAAATTATGAATTTTGTGTACCTACCTAAATCTTTTAATATATATATATATATATATATATATATATATATATATATATATATATATTTTATTGGTATCAGAGAAGAAGGGAGAGGAGGAGAGAGATAGAAAGATCAATGGTGGGAGAGTATCATTGATTGGCTATCTCCTGCATGTCCCACACTAGGGACAGAGCCTACAACCCAAGCATGTGCCCTGACTAGGAACAGAACAGTGACTTCCTGTTTCATAGGTCCATGTTCAACCACTGGGCAACAATGGCCAGGTACCTAAATCCTAACTTTATATTTCCTATTCTCTTTTTCACAAACTCTATTTCTTTACATGTACAACATTACATGTTGTAAATATTTTATAAGCTATCATAAATTCTTAATGAAAGGATTTAAATTAATTCTTTAACAATTTGATAAAGGTATTAATTATAGTTATAATTATTTATATGTATATAATTACAATAAAGTACTATAATTAGCTCTTACCATAACCCAGTCACATTATGCTAAGCCCTTTTCATATATGATCATCTAAATGTAGTTAATAATTTTTTGTTTTTTCTTTGTGTACTTTTGGTTTTGAGTTAGAAGAAGCAGTGAAATTCTATGTAAAGCACAAACCAGCAATTCTTTGGAGGACAATTTAACAGTATATAATAAAAGACAAAGCAAAAAAAGAAAGGAAGCACACCAAAATGTCCACTGGAAGGAACTTATACTAAGGAAATTAAGAATATGCATAAACAATTAATTACAAACATAGTGCAACATATTCCATCAAAGCTTTGTTCAAAGGCCAAAATAACCAAAAATGAATTATATCCCCAAATAAAATATCACTGCCATCAATTTAATATTTTATATATATATATATATGAAAAATGTTCAGAATAAATGTTTTTGGAAAGAAAAAGTAAGGTTATAAAGTATTCATTATTATAAGAATGGTGGATTTTCTCCTTATTTTTGGCTCATCCAAACTTTTTTCAAAATATATGTATTGAAAGCATAATTTATTATTTTTATTTTTTAATCTTTATTGTTGAAAGTATTGCAGATGCCCCCTTTGTTTCTTTTTTTTCCCATTGACCCCACTCTCCCCCTACTTACCTCTTCCTGGCCTTCATGATACTATTGTCTGTGTCCATGGACTATGCATATGCATATAAATTCCCCCAGTTAATCTCACTCCACCTACTCTGAAATTTGTCAGTCTGTTCCATGTTCTATATCTCTATATCTATTTTGTTCATCAGTTTATTTTGATCATTAGATTCCACATATGAGTGAGATCACGTGATACTTATCTTTTTCTGACTGGCTATTTATCATAATACTCTCCAGGTCCATCCATGCTGTTACAAATGGTATGAGTTCCTTCCTTTTCATAGCCAGATAGTATTCCATTGTATAAAAGTATCATAAATTTTTTATCCACTCATCTGATGGGCACTTGAGCTGTTTTCAAATCTTAGCTATTGTAAATTGTGCTGCTAAGGACATAGGGGTGTGTATATTCTTTCTGATTGCTGTTTTGGATATATTCCTAGAAATGGAATCATTGGGTCAAAAGGGAGTTCCATTTTTTAATTTTTTGAGGAAATTCCATACTGTTTTCCACAGTTCCTGCACCAGTCTGCATTCCCATCTCTCTCAAAGCAATGTGTTTATCGATACATATCCCAGGGCAAAGTAAACTAAGGATAAAATAAATAAATGGGACTATATTAAAATAAAAAGCTTCTGCACAGCAAAAGAAACCATCAACAAAATGAAAAGAGAGCCCACAGCATGGGAGAACATATTTCCCAATGATACATCTGATAAGGGGTTAATATAAAAATATACAAGGAACTCATACAATTTAACAAAATACAAGCAATCCAATTTAAAAATGGGCAAAGAATCTAAATAAACACTTCTCCAAAGTAGATAAACAGAATTCCAAGAGATATATGAAGAAAATATAGTAACTAATCATCAGAGAAATGTAAATTAAAAGAACAATGAGGTAGCACCTCACACCTGTCAGAATGGCTATCATCAAGAAATGACAAGTGTTGATGAGGATATAGAGAAAAGGGAACCCAACTACACTGCTGGTAGGAATATAAAAATTTATTTTAACAAATGACAAAAGGCTAGTGTTAAGAGGCTTAACAGAATGGCCATAAACATGTGGTAACAGATATGGAAAAAAAGAAGAATACAAATAATTTGAGATGAAAAGTTTTCCTGTGTGTTTGATTCAAGGATAAAACTAGAATCAGATTAGGAATCAATAACTGAACACAGCATCCTGAAATGGACTTTTATCACTAATAGGATCTCTACTGCTTGATAACTTCCTAACGCAATAACTGAATGGGAATGTGTGAAGCCTTCTGATTAATACCAACTAGATTTCAGTATCTATGACCTAGTTGTCAATACCAGGATCTCCAACAACTCAAAGTTTTGGGTTTGTGCCTCTGGGACAGATTTGTTCCTTTCCAATCAGCTGATGAAAGAAAGCTACCTTGCCTGCAGCCTCAATGGGTCTTCTAATGAGAGTTTTGGAAGTGGTTTAAAAACAGAAAAAGAAACCAATAAGTTAACTGCCTGACTAAATGAGAGTGGCCGCTGACTCCAGAGAAGAGGAATCGGAGGGAAAGCCCATTTCAGAATAAATAATTAAGAACTATGCAGCACTTTTTGGCTAACATAGAGAAAAAAAATTAATGATAGCAATATTTATGTAACAGCATTATTTTTTTTTCCTGTTTCCCTTTCCAATAATATCATGGCTATGATTATCACTGCTTTGGGACCTTGGGTCTCTTTTGCATTCCTTTTATCCACTTATTCAGCAAACATTTTCTGAACCTTTGCTGTATGACAGAAACGATTCTAGGCACTGGGGCTGCATCAGGACTCTAAACACCCTCAGCCTGGTGAAGCCGACACTTCAGTGAGGAAGGCCAACACTCACCCAATAAAGACATACACAATGTCCTGTCAGGTTGGAATACATTGAAATAAAGGCAGTCGTGCTCTTTCGGGTGGGGGTCAGGAAGAACTCCATAGAAGGTAGCATCTATCAGAGATGTATTATCACATCAGCCTGGTTTTGCCACTGGGAATCACATATATACACATCTTCACAATTAATTCCAGGATATCTTGCACCAAAAATCAAGAACAATCATTGTATGATCATGATTTTTTTCTTATGCAACTAACAATACATGTGTTCTTACCTCTTTCTCTTCCCCATCTATCTTAACCTACTACCACCACCATTGTTAATATTGTTATTACTACTACCATTACTATTATTGTTTTACTATTCAGGTCTATGACTCCTTATTTGAGACTTAGAAATCCAAAAACCTTTGAAAACCAATAATTTTTTCATAAGACACACGGAGGCAAAATTTAATTCATCTCGTCTTTGTGGCAAAATCTGACTTGAACCAACCAACAAAAGGTCAATAGAATGAACTCTATCTCCTATTTAATGAGAATATTCTTATGCTTGACTGAAAAATAATAACATATTTTGATTATAGTTTTAATTGAAGATCCACTTAGCATCTTACCTTTCTACAGTTTGAAATGTTCTGAATTCCAAAATACATCAAACTACAAGAATTTCTAATAAAGGGTTATGGATCTATACAACCACTGCAAGCTACAACTATTACTACAGTTGTTGCTTGTACTACAAAATAATGCTTTGAGTAGCTGTAGATTTGTTATTCTAAATCATTCTAACATTTCATTAGCCTAAAAATGTATAACTTAAGAGAAATCTTTGCATCTAATGCAGCTGTCACTTAATGAATACACTAGACTTGTTAAACACATTTTTTCTGATCATTTAAAATACTAAATTACAGCAAATCTACATCAATATAATTAACAGCCACAGCAATACCCAAAACCTCTGACCATAACCTTGAATATCAGCACTCCCTTTGTCCACTGGCACTTTCTATGTCTACTTATTATTGCTACTAAAGTTTTCATTCATATTCAATATCCATGTTTGGTGCATTTTGTTTGATGAAAATAAGCTAATTAGTGCAGAACCTTTCCTACTTCATAAATTTATTCCTAAGAATATTAAAAGGAAGTCAACTGAGACATGTTCAGCAACAGATGTTGGCCTCTTTTGCCTGCCTTTTTACAGTTTGTTCTCTTTCATTACTTTTTAAGAAATTTAGTTAAATGTTCCCTTTACTAGAGAACAAGCATACCTAGCTTCCCAGGAGGGTGAGGGAGGGGGAGTTCCCAGGGCAGGCACTGTCTGTTCACTCTCTTAAGCCAGTATCTGCTCTAATGGTTTCCACATTCAAGTTTTCCTTCTTTCATCAGACTCCAGCTTATCTCAAAAAAAATGCACATATTGATGGCAACTGTAGAACTAGAACTGTGGTGGGCTCTATTACTAATGCAGATGGGCCTAGTTACCCTCAAATATCTTACAATCTCAGAAAGAAGACTCACTATACTGAGAAAATTTGGTTGAATCTTTTTGGCTTGCACAGTAAAGACAGACAGTGAAGTAACTCCCAAAAGTAAAATTCCAATTACCTTTTATAACAAAAGAAATGAGAAATGTAGACTAAGATTTTTCTCTATAAAAGTAAATTGATCCAAAAATACAAATTTAAAAATATCCTATTTATATACATAACCCTCCACTTTTGTATATGATTTAGTGTAGGTGGGATTTTGATGCGGTCAAGTGGTGGTACATTGGTAAATCTAAGTAACATTACATCCAAATACTTCATTTATCAGAGGTGCTTTCTTTAAAACATCATGAGGATGTTGAATATGAGTCTTGACCAACTTCTTCTGACTATACATCTTACCCTTTTTATTGCTAAAATTTTGTATGGAGCACATCCTTAATTTTTCTCAATAAGTATATTAACTAGGACAAGAGTAAAGAATTTTTATCTAGAATTCAAAATTTATAGAATACACTTTAGAACCAGAAAATATTGATGCAGGACAAAATAACTATTGATATATGGGCTTTTAATAGCAACTATGTACATTTTATAGATATATTAAATGTATATGTCAAAATAAATACATCATTTTTCACAAAAATGCAAAACTGTAATATTTCATTGGAAAAAATAATATTGCCCCCCAATATTAGCTAGAAATTAACTATTTTCCCAAACTTATGTCAATATTTATTTTATCTTATTTTAAAAGCATATTTTAATGCATGATAAATACATTAATTTTTGTATCTCTGATTTTGATAAATGCTAAAGCTTCTCATAACTACAGTCCTCCAGCTCATGGGCTTCAAAATAGCTTCACACATTATCATGAAGTTAGCAAACCTTTTTTCAAAAGAGATATAAAATAAATTGTAAAAAAAATAACAAAAAACTTGGAGATGGTGGTCTTTTCTATAGTATTGCAATGTAATGTTACACTTTTATGTTACATAAAGGATTATATTCACAGATGCTCACTTATCTTGGATAAATATTACCTTTCAAGATAATTAAGACTATAAATACCTCAGTACTTCAGAAACTATAAAAAGTAGCACTAGTAACTTTGTCTTCAGCATGCAGTTTCTTTAGCTTCATACAAAGAAGTTTTAGTGATTATATGCCATTTCTTAAAATAACTGGAAATCCTAATACAATTCTAATACAATAAGCCTGCAGTAGCAGAAATAAAACACTAAAAGTAAAGACATATAATATTATTAAATTATTATTTAATTAGGACTAAAAACATATAAGCATAAAAATATATTAAAAAGAAAACAAGAACTTCAGGCTTAAAAGGAATAGTGTATTTTTAGCCTACCGAAAGCATATCCACAGTAGCTTTCTTATTTCAGCAAATTATAATGTTGATAAAAGCATCTAAGCTGTAGAGAGGGGACTACATCAAAATAAAAAGCTTCTGCACAGCAAAAGAAATCATCAACAAAATGAAAAGGAATCCCACTGTATGAGAGAACATATTTGCCAATGATAAATCAAATAAGGAATTAATTTCCAAAACATATAAGGAACTCATACAACTTAACAAAAGAAAAACAATCCAATTTAAAAGGGGCAAAGAATCTAAATAGACACTTCTCCAAAATGGACATACAGATGGCCAAGAGTCATATGGAAAAATGCTCAAAGTCACTAATCTTCAAAGTATTAAACATAGGAAATCAATATGGTTCAGGTTTTTCACTTTTCTGGATATATATCCAAAAGAAACGAAACCAGGGTCTTGAACAATACAGTATACCCATGTTCATAGTGACATTATTCCCAATATCCAAAAGGTAGAAGCAATTCAGGTGTCCATCAACAGGTGAATGGATAAGATATGGTATATACATACGTAGAATATTATTCAGCATTTTAAAAAAGAAGGGGAATTCTGACATATGCTACAACATGGATGAACCTTGATGACATTATGCTAAGTGAGATAAGTCAGCCACAAAAGGACAAATAAAAAGGATAGAGACAGAAAGTATAAAGTTTGTTGCCCAAGAAAGGGGAGGAGGGGAGAACAGAAAACTAGTATTTAATAGGTACAGAGTCTCAGTTTGGAAAGATGACAAAGTTGTGGAGATGGATGGTGGTGATTGTTACACCACAGTGTGGGTGCACTTAATGCCACCACACTGTACATTTTTCAATGGCAAGCTTTGTTATGTATATTTTAACACAATAAAAATATATTAAAAAAATTTACTTGAAATTTGGTGTTTGATTCCTTCTAGGACTGTTCCTATTTTAAAGAATAAGCAAAAGGGGAATCCTTAATAAAGAACCTAGTTAGATAGCCAATGATGAAAATGAAAATGCAGAACCTATGGGGGAAAAAAATTTTAAAGGTTGGAATCTCCTAATTTATTTCCCACCATTTATATATAGTTGGTTTGGAAGGATAAGATATAAGCATCTAACTGCACTGATGCAAAATGCCTATTAATGCCCACCCAGCCTCTGTTTCAGTTCACCCCAAAACCTCTAGACAGGTGCACATATCCAAAGCACCATCTATTGTGCCAAAGCCATGGTGAGTAGTATTTTATTCTCTTAGTATTCACCCAGCAGTGAATAAAGTCCCCGATGTTGCATCCAGAGCTCTCCACAATCAAGTCTATCCCACCAGAAGTATTCCAAAAGAAGTATGTTTAATGTGCTTATTTATATAGTGAAAGATAGTCTCTAAATTGTTAGCATAAATCAAGGTAGAGCTAGAAGGCTTATAAGTAGCAGTTCATTATTTCACCTTTACTAGAAGATAAGAAAACAACCTTCCATGAGTATTGCTTTTGTTAAGTACACATATGCCTTAGAAACACATATCCTGTTAACTGGGGGTGACTGTCTAGGCTGTGATTAACTGATCTGTTCTAAAAGTAGTAGAGTACAAAGACTTAGAATTTCAGGAAGCATAATATTCATATAATTTCCTTGTCAAAATTCTCATAATATTTCTTAATCATATTCATATAATGTCCTTGCCTAAAACAAGGTTACAATTATTTAGTTTTAGTAAATTTACTCACAAAGAATTTAGCAACATAAATTAAACGATGTAATTCAAAAGGTTTACTTTGTATGAAAAACATAAAATGACATTGGTGTTTGTTTTTTAATGGTAGATGAAAAACATAAAATGACATTTGTGGTTTTTTTTAATGGTAGATAGAAAAAGAAAGCATTGTCAAATATATTTCAGTTATCTAATGGTATTGTGTACTGAGTCATGTCTCCCCAAAATTCATATGTTGAGGCCCTAACCTCCAGTGTGGCTGTATTTGGAGACAGAGACTTTAAAGGGTTAATTGGGCTCAATGAGGTCTTAAGGCTAGGGTACTCATCCAATATGTCCTCATAAAAAGATACAGAAACACACACAAGAAAACCCACATGAAGACACAGCAAGAAGGCAACTGTTTGCAAGCCAAGGAGAAAGAAGCCTCAGGAGAAACCAGCCATGCTAGCTTTGGACTGACAGACTTTGGAACTTCAAGAAATAAATCTCTGACCTTTAAGCCAACCTGTCTGCGGTAATTTTTTGTTGTTGTTGCTAATCCTCACTCGAGGATATTTTCCCATTGATTTTAGAGAGAGTGGGAGGGAGAGGGAGAGACACAAGAGGGAAACATCAGTGCTAGAGTGACACATCCATTGGTTGCCTCCAGCATGCACCCCGACCAGGGTGAGGATCGAGCCTGCAACGGAGATACGTGCCCTTGATCAGAATTGAACCCAGGACACTCCAGTCCTCATGCCCTATCCACTGAGCCAAATCGGCTAGGGCTATCTGTGGTAATTTCTACAGCAGCCTATGCATACCAATGCAAATGGCAAGTCAAAAAGAAAAAATAATATAGTTATATAAAAAGAGAGAAAAAGACAGAAAGGATGAGATAGACACATTCATACCCAAAACAGAACACATAGGAGATGCAATAAACCCAGACATATATGCAGACACTGTGAGATACAATGTTATAAAATAGCATTTTGCAATCTTTTAAAAATTATTGCTAAAGATGTCAGAGTCACAAGTTTCTTCTACTGTATAGAGACATCTTAGAACTTGCCTTGATGAACAGATGAACCGAAAGTGAAGCCCTGATTCCATTTTTAAGACACAGATTCCCCTGTCCCTGTTGAGCGGGTCCTCTTTCAGTAAACCGTCAATGTGTGGTCATGAAATGGCCCTTGGATTTTTTTAGTCCTCAAATTCCCATACTCCTAACTAATGTCTTCATTCTTCATTGGCCAACATGATAGTATTTTCTTGATACTTCATATACCATTACAAAAATAGTTGCTATTATATTTGGGGCAAACCATTGTGATTATTGCTTTGGCTATTAGTGTTCTTCAACTAAAAATTAAGACACATGTTTTTGAGTTAAGGTGATCAACAAGATGTACATGAGATATGATAACAGAAATAAAGCAGTGACTCAAAAAAAAAAGATGAATTTTAATAAAGAGTCATTTTAGAAATGAAATAGGTCCATAGTAAAAATTTTTACGTGTTATATCAAAATTAACCCAATAATTTGCCAGAAAAATGGTAATTCAACTCTATGTCCAGTTTTACAAATACTTACAGTACTATACTCGGAGTCACTGGGCAAAGTGGAATCAGGAGGATGGTGGGAAGACTTTATCGACACCATTCCTCTCCAATCGCACAATGGTTTTTCTGTTAGAAATATCATTGCAGGTTAAAACAATATTTATCCAGGAAAAGTACACACTGATCTTATTGCTTAATATTACTAAGAGGAAAGTAAATCATCTTTATGGTCCCATTATTCTGTATTAAAATCACATCTTGTCATCTAATCAAAGAAATGGAGTGATAGCATTGCAGAGAGAGAAAGACTTCAATTAATTGGCTTGCTCACACAGGAAAGCCCTTGTGTTTTTATTGCATACAGTGTGCCCATCAGAAAATTAATAGGCTCCTTTTCCTCACTCCCTTCTTTTCAGAAAACACTGACTTCTGTTTTAAAATGAGGCTTAGAGCAAAATCGTATTTGTGAACAGCTCTTAAAAAATAAAAGAAAAACTCTCCTGTTAATGTAAGTACTTTAACAGAAAATTCAAAATTATTATAGAGGCACAAGTTTTGAAATTGCAAAATAAATGAAAGTATTAAAAGTATTGAAGGTAAATAGGTTGACAGATCAAAAGGTATATCACGTTTTATTCTCTCTTGTGTCAGTTGTTACATGGGATTTATACGGAAAATGTGCTTTTTTTTTTTTTTTTTTTTTTTTTTTTTAATGAGGCGTAGGTGACTTGAGGTTTATTTCTCAGAAAAAATAAATCATTTTAAATAGAAAAAAATTCAATTCAATCCTGCCATTCAAACAAGTCAAATTATTTTCACATTTCCACTGTTCTTTCTAATACATATTTAAATAGATACTAAAGGCCCAGTGCATGACATTCATGCACTGAAGGGGGTGGGGGGTTCTTTAGCCTGGCCTGTGCCCTCTCACAGTCCGGGACCCTTCAGTGGATGTCTGACTGCTGGCTAAGATCCACTACCCACTGCTTAGAGTTGGAAGAGGCTCTGGCCACCACCACTGTGCTCACCAACCATGAGCCCAGTTTATGGATGAGCAGCACGCCCCCGGTGGGAGTGCACTGACCACCAGGGGGCAGCTCCTGCATTGAGCATCTGCTCCCTAGTGGTCAGTGCTTATCATAGCAACCATGTTTCCCCATTCCGTCGATTTGCATGTTACTCTTTTATTATATAGGATATTCTTTGCTTAATTTTCAATTTACTACAGTCATCCATAGACTAGCAATTCTATATATATGACAGGCTAAGCAACTGTCTGACCATTTGATGGTTTGACCAGTAGGTATGACACACAATGACCACTGGTGGGGGGGGGGGGGGAGGGGGGGGGCAGACGCTCAACATAGGAGCAGCAGAGCTGTGGTGACTTAGCAGTGGCAGTTCTTGGGTGATGCACCCCATAACCAGAGAGGAGGGAGCCCAATCCCTCCTGGGGCTGCAAGATTCCACATTTGGCTGTGGGTTATGTTGTTGCTGGGGCCGACTGGTTTACTGCACACTTGTGTTTGCATTTCACCATTTTACACCCTGTATGACAGCAACTTTGCAGAGTGCCCTCTCTCACTCAGGGACCCCTCAAGGTATGTCATAGGGAAATTTTGGCCTGATCCCCACAGGCCAGGCTGAGGGACCCCACCTGATTAAGGGACCCTGCTCACTCCACAAGAGGCCTTTGAGCTGTGGCGCCACCCCAGGTGTGACTGGCTGGGGAGGGAGTGCGGGAGGTTGGCTCCACATTGTGTCCACCCCTTCTCACCCAGTCCCGCCCTGCCAGCCACCTTCTAATTAATTTCCTTTCAATGTGCATCAATCCATGCATCAGGTCCTTAGCTTTTCTATAAATTTAGAGAAAACTCAAAATTAATAATTTTTTTCATTATATTGCTTCAATTTATTTACAAGATTATAAGTTAAGTATCTCATAGAGAGGCAGAGTAATAACATAAAATAATATGTGATGTTATCTCAGAGACATCCTAAACAAATGATATACACACAGCCTAGACCATTTTAATTTTGTAGGTATTTCTTTCATTTCAGTTAAAAAGACTCTTAGCCTCTATTGAAAATTTCTAGAAGAGGCATCTATATATATAAAAGCCTAATATGCAAAGTGTCCCCTCAGGAGTTCAACTGGACCAGGAGTTCAATTGTTTGCTATGATGTGCGCTGACCACCAGGGGAGGCATAGAATAAAGGAAGGCCCCAGCAGGCAGCCAGGGCAGGGAGGCCCCAGCCAGCAGCTGCTAGGGACCCTACCTGTGCACAAATTTCATGCACTGGGCCTCTAGTCATAATATAATCAAATGAAAGGTTTTATTATATATATATGTATATATATATATATATATGTGTGTGTGTGTGTGTGTGTGTGTGTGTGTATATATATATATATATTCTTCTTATTGAATTTATTGAAGTGACACTGATCAATAAAATTATACAGGTTTTAGGTATACAATTCCACAACACATCATCTGTACACTTTAGTATATGTTCACCACCCAAGTCAAATTTTATTCCATCACCATTTATCCCCCAGTACATTCCTCCACCTCCTTCTTCCCCACCCCTCCCTGGAAATTTCCACACAGGAGGTTTTTGTTTTGTTTGTTTTTTATCTTTTTTTCCCCTCAATCTTTCTATCTCCCCCAACTCTTCACACACCCCCAATAAAAAGCTACCAGCTTATTCTTTGTCTATGGATCTCTCTCTCTCTCTCCTTTGATTGATAGTTCATTTTGTTCATTAGATTCCACATATGAGGGAAATCACAGGGTACTTGTCTTTCTCTGGAAATAAATGTCAATAAGAGAGGATTACAGAGAACCTGCAAATATAAGTATCTGAGAAGAGAAAGACCATACATCTTATACTTTGAGGACTCTTATACACTCAGGTGTCTATAAGAGACATCCTAAACAAATGATATACAAAACGTCTTTTGTCAGATACTAGAAAAGCCCAAGAGTTCTTAGAGATGTGTAAGCCCACAGGTTTCTTCGGAAGCGTTTTGACTAATTTTGAGCACTCTAACTCACTAACACTATCCCGGATCCACCCACTTCCCTTAATGAACTTCTACAACAAGTGTTCTCACATATTTTAGATAATTTGCCTCTCTGTCCACTCCTTTTAAGTGTATAAACTCTTGCAGGGCAAGGACAATATCTTACTTGGAACTTCTCTGTACTTCTACTTCATTAGCAATGTGGTTAAGGTAGCTATGTAAACACTAGTGAACAAGAATTAGCCTCAGGATGGTAAATCTCACAGATGAAATTGCCCTGATCATTGAAGAGCCCAATCCAAAATGACGCTAAATATTACACAACTTATTTCACCAAGGGAGCCCAGAGCATTTCAAATATTTTATCTTGTTTACCCAGGCATTATTCAGAAAGCCATGCATTATTTTCTTCCCTCTATAGGTATCAGATTAGAAAATGGAGCTATAACTTTTCCACTTAAGGAAGTAGTAAAGCCTCCACTAAAATCCTCAAGGTAATCATCCACACACTGATACTATGTTAATGACCCCTCCTCAAAAGCCAGACACAGAAGGTGGCATGCCACAAATTCTGGTTTATTCATCAATGTCAGTTGAAAGTTATAAACTGATAGTTTAAAGAAGACCAAAGCCATACATCACACTAAATCTTCACAAACCCTTCAGAGAACCAACAATATAATGAATAATGCCATGAAGAAATAAAGATTCTGAATTCTATGGGGTGGAGAGAGAGAGAGAAGATTTGGGGGTGAGGGGAAAAGAACAAAAGTAGGATGCATATTGATAGATGAAAAAAGTAAGAAATGTTATCAGTAATTCCAATTTATCAACTAGCAATAAGAATAAAATATTCTGATATTAAACAAATCTGGGAAAATACAATATCAGGTTAACAAGGAGTTATTAGCTAAATAACTGGTAATTTAGAATGTATTTGTTAAAATACTACCCATATTAATGTCTTTATGGCTTTCATTTCTTCAATACTTTTTAAGTTTTCTTGAAAAATTATACCACTAGTCATGTTATTTTGTTTTGTTCTGCATATATTATTTCTCTATCTAAACTTAAAAGTCTTTCATTTGCTTTGTATTCCCAAAAAAACTGACTGTAAAGCTGTGCCCCAAGCATATGTTCAATGAATGTTCACAGACTGGTTTGTCATTGATTTGATACCATTGTAATTATTCATAACAGGAAAGGAGTAAATAAAGTTAAGGCCAAATAGTACAGGCATGCCATTTGAGCAGCTCTGCCAGGAAGCTGCAGTTTAACACTTCCCAGGTCTATTCCCTTCAGATTGCTGGGGGAAAGGACTAGACAGGGTGGAAAATATCCAGTAAAGTCTGAGTAAAATCAAGAAGGTACTTTCCTGTCAGTCACACATGGGAATAGGTCTTTGTCAGAGTAGGCATGGCCACTGCAAGCACAGGAAGATCTGAGATACTTAAGCCCCTAAACAAAGGAGTTCCCTCTCTTGCACTCATGGACCACTTGGCTACTCTTGGTTTGTGCTCTCATGATCCTGTACTCACCCACATGGACCCTCAGCCATGTGAACCCCATACTATGGACTAATGAACTGCAACTAGCCTAATGCTACATTGGATCCAGTTCCAACATGAAATGGAAACTTTGGACACTAGCTTTGCTTTTAGCTCTACTGAATCCCCACCTGCACCTTCCTCCAGGAGTGGATTGAGGGAAATGGTACTTTAGAAACCCAGGGATGTAATTCCACATGAATAAAAATCACTCATCTCCCATGCGAGTCTCAGAAATTATTTTTCTCAAGATATCATAGGGACATCAGCCTGATCACTCAGTGGGGAAATGGATCCCCTAGCTAATCTGTTGAGACCAGTTGTTTGTAGATTGAAAAGACATCAGCAAAACTGGTAAGAATGATAGGTCCCATACAGTACAACTGATATTAATATTTGAAGAAATGGAAAAACCGTAAATTTATTTTAATTCTACTCTTTTTTAGGACAAATATTAGTTTTCACCAGAGTATCTTCCCTCAAATTCTAACATCATTTTGACGTTTATAATAGTAAAATAGTTTATAAGCACATTTCAGTTGGGTGTAGATTTTTATTTTACTTCCTATTTTTAGTCAAGTTGCTGTAGTTAACAATGAGCCAATTATTTACACAGGAGGAAGATATTTCTTAAAATTTAATAAGCATCGTTATTTTAGAAACTTAGATTATTTAGATGTCAGACAGAAAACTGATAAGATTGTACACTACAGTGATATTGCCATGAGAATGAGAAGGAAGGAAGGAAGGAAGGAAGGAAGGAAGGAAGGAAGGAAGGAAGGAAGGAAGGAAGGAAGGAAGGAAGGAAGGAAGGAAAGGAGGGAGGGAACATTCCTCACTAGTTAAAACATCCCCTACTTCTATAATCTTTGAAGCTACAAATATTTCCTCCACTTTGCAAATGGATAGATTGATCCAAGTCACCTGAATATCAGTTAAAGAACAAAAAACAGTGGAAGTCTAACTTTTTAAATATTCTGTCTCAGAAACCAACTGTTCATAAGAAATAGTCTATGCAACAGCCTCCGACAGAGCTGAAAACATACAAACAAAAGGCAATGCCCTGAAGGAGGACAATGGCAGAGCCTAAGACACCACTGGCTTCAGTGGTGCTGTCCCTAGAGCCTCTTTCATGCCAAGCTTGTCGCTTCTCTTTTATCAATTCTCTTGTAACAATTAATTCTTTGCGTTAATTGCACATGCTGTTTTAATCTGTAGGTAATTACTAACAATTAATAGTTGGGAGACAGAATTAGCAGTTCTTGGTCTGATTATCTATATAATTAAGAGGGGTGGTAAACTAGAGTTGACAAATAGCATCTTAATCACTTGAATAATCAAACCCAGAAGCCTGCTTGGGCAGCTGAATTCCATGTGTTTTATTAGTTCATATTTTAGAATCAATGACTAAATGTCCATTTACACCAGTACATATTGTTCACTTATAGTAAAAAAAAAGAACAATATGTACTCTAAAATTACTTAAACTATGTACCTTCTTGCATTTGTTTATAATGAACTGTTTCCAAAGGAATTCAGTAAAAATATAAAACAGGCTAAATACGTATGTATATCTATTACACACCAGTTAATAGTCATGGCTCCCAAATATTATTTTGTAAAAGATATAAGAAATGTGGGTAACTCCTTTTGTACTAGGTCTATTTAATACTTTTATTTAAGTGTGTGCTGACAGCAGCTGAAACATACCTTTAATGCTTTTCCTAGCTAATCTGTTGAGACCAGTTGTTTGTAGACAGAGCAAATACTAAGAAGCAGGACAAACTTAATGTAGAGTTTTTTAAAACCCATATGAGGACTTCATTCTGATCAGGATATAATGCAGAACAGTAGCATCATTATTGCATAATATCTTTCTAAATTGCCAAGTATTTGAACAACTTTGGCAGATGCTTCTAAGTTAATAGTGAATAAAAACCATGCAAAGAAAATAATGCTTTATGGCTCAATGTGGCTTGTTACCTTTGGCTTTAAGGTACTTTCTTTAAAGTCCCACTAAAATGTTACAACTGTAAAGGAAAAGATGAAAATCTCAAAGTCACAAAACATTCATTAAGTCTGACCATTCACCAATATGCAGATAAGAAAAACACTGTTCTTTAATTAGGACACTGGAAATGAACTGAGGAAAGCATCAATGACCTTTACATAATAATAAAACCCCTATCCTGCCTGAAAGATGTTAGAATCTTAATACCTCCCAAAGGGAAAAAAAAATAAAGAAAAAAGAACAAAAACCATTTTTTCACAATGTTGGTGGCTGCTTTTGAAGACTCACTTTCTGCTCCATACCCTTGTCCATCACAGTCCACTTGAACAATACAACTCCAAAGAAACAACTAGGAAAGGAGGTAATCCTGACCATAGTGCCAGGATTTAATATAGCTCTATTGTAAGGAAAGAGCTCTGTTCAGAGGGTGGGACTGGCAGGTCTTGATAACCATGCATAATGGGCGTTGTAACTTTTATGTGTTGAATAGCTAAATATAAGAAAGAATGAAGGAGTAGAACTGGAAAGTCCCCACTCAACAGAGCCAAACTATTCCAAATGGATGTTTGTAGGTTACTGGAAATTAGTTGAAGTGGGCATTGACACCTACTTATCAAATACAGAGCCAGAAAAAGTAATTAATGCACCCAAGTGAAAGTAGAGCAAACAAGAAAAACTCACCTGTTCTACTTATAGATCAATTTGTCCTTATTTGGAGCAGAGTAAACACTCTGGGGCCTACATTGATCCTGGCAATGATAGCTAACATTTATTGCTAAGTACTTTACATACATTACCTGATCTAGTCTGCACAGTAACCCCATGAGGTGGATGCTGAGTTTATCCCCAGTTTAAGAGAGGAGAAAACATCCCAAAGTTCAGACAGTGGATAGTGGTTGGGTGAACCCAAGTCATTCTGAATTGGAAGCCCACGTGACTGTCACATGAGGGGAAAGGTCCCTGTGTTTAAATGGAACAAACAACTCATGTCCCTGGCACCTATAACTGTTACTTTTAAGGCAAGAACAGCTTTGCAAACATGATTAAGTTGAGAATCTTACTACCAGCAATCATTCAGTGGGCCCTACATGTACTCATAACTATCTGTACAAGAGCTTTAACTATGGAAGGGGCGAAAGAACTCTGATGACAGAAGCAAGAGATTGCAGTGATTTGAGGAAGAGGTTATGAGCCAAGAAATGCAAGCAGTATTTGGAAGCTAGAAAAGACAAAAGGAAAGCAAAACAAAAACCAAAGCAGATCCTTCTGTAGTCTCAAGAAGAAATCAGTCCTAAGACATCTTGACTTAGACCAGTGAAACGGATCTGGACCTCTGGCCTCAAACTGTATTGCTTTAAGCTACCAAGTTTATGATAAATTGTTAACCAGCCCTAGGTGGAAAATATATTCTTCAACTATGAAAATATAGTAAAAGGCTTTTAAGTATTAAAATAATTCTGGTTGCAACATTGTGCTGTACTTTTATAGGACCTAGGGAAAGCAGGATGAAGGACACATGGGATTACCATGTAGCATTTCTTCCGACTGCATGGGAAGCTACATTTATCTCAAAATAAAAAGTTTAAAAAATTCTAGTAGGCTCTCCAAAAAAATTTTAGGAAAGTGTTGAGATTTTCACTATATTATAACAAGCCAACTCTTTAAAACGGAGAACAAAATCAATAAGGAGAAAATAAGCAAAAACTTAAGAAAACAATATTTATAAGGTAATTGAAATGAGAGTTTTTAAAAAGGCAAGAAACACAAGAAAACCAAATACATAATGGCAGAATTAAAATGCACTTCAGAATTAGTAGAGATGTTAAAGACAGTGTAGAATATCAAACAATTGGATTTGGCAAGCACTCCTACAATGCAGAAAAAAAGTATCCAAAGATGAAAATTACAAGGGAGAAGATTATAGACTGAAGAGAAGAAAAAATAAATATCTATCAAAGGAATCATACACATTGTTGAGGATAAAACCAGAACAATCAGAAATGAAGAAAGCATACACTATTGAATATTAATTTCCAGAGCTGAAAAAAAATATGTGCATCTTCTCAATATTGGGGCAAATAGTGTTTAAGAAAAAAATTAAATTAAAAGACATTTGTATGCAAGTACATTCTGCAAAATTACAAGAATAATAAAATGTAAATTATAAGAATACCAAAAAATGTATACATATTTAGAAAGATAAAAGCATCTTGCCCTGACCAGTCATCCCAGGTACCAGAATTTATCAGTTTAATTTCTGGTCAAGGGCACATGCCCTGGTTGCAAGATGTTGACCTCTCACAACAATTTTTCTTTCTCTCCCTCTCCCATCCTCTCTCTCTAAAAGTCAATAAAATATTCTTTAAAAAAAGAAAAAACTACACCAACATCTCAAAAGTTTACAGTTATGCTTGTTCTAAAATTTCTTCTAAGAAACAACCAAAGAACCATGAATATTAGGACACCACCAACAGAAATTCCAGGGGGGAAAAAAAGTTGTGAAACAGACATTTTATAACCAAATTGTCTTCAATGTATAAAGGCCAGGAAGAAACTCATTTTCAAATATACCCAACACCCTGAAGACGCCTATGTGACCATTCCCCAGTCAAAGCCTTGGGCGTTGAGTCTCTGAAGAGTTTCTCCATTTACAACACTTTACACATGTCATGACTCATTGCTGGAGGAATGAAGTGCATCCATGTGACTCCCCTGGAAGGGGACTCTTGGAAGCTTTCTCCTGGTTTGCTCTGGACTTCACAATGTGCCTTTTCCCTTTCTTGATTTTGCTTTGGATCCTTGCACTAGAATAAACCTTAGCTGTGAGTATCAGTAAATACTGAGGCCCATGAGTCCTCCTAGCAAATCATTGAACCTGGAGGTGGTCTATGGACACACAACACAACAATAACATTGGAAATAACATAAATTTTCATTAATAAAAGATAGTTTAGCCGAAACCGGTTTGGCTGAGTGGATAGAGCATCAGCCTGCGGACTCAAAGGTCCTAGGTTCGATTCCGGTCAAGGGCATGTACCTTGGTTGCGGGCACATCCCCAGTGGGGGGTGTGCAAGAGGCAGCTGATCGATGTTTCTCTCTCATCTATATTTCTGACTCTCTATCCCTCTCTCTTCTTTAAAAACTATATTTTAAAAAAGATAGTTTAAGTAAATAACAGTATATACATGCATTGGATTACTTTATAAAAAACAAAATGTTTGATTCTGAAGGTTTTTACAAGATAACTATTGTATAACATTGAAAATATTTTATATCTTATGCTTCTAATTATAAACAAAAAAAAAATCCATAAACAAAAGGATTGAACAAAAACATACCAATATGCTGAAAGTGACAATCTCTGGTACGGTCAAATTTTTGTCTGTGTTATATTCTTCTCTGACTTGGCTGAATGTGGGGTTCAGAAATCCTAAGAACCTGACTCACATATGGCCACCTTTTCAGGAAAGCTATCCTAATCAGTTTTTTCCTCATACCAGTTGCTGTAGGACTTAACCCATGTTTTGCCTGTGAAAACAGACTTGTTGCCTGAGCTTTAGAGGACTCGATTAGGAAGCCGTTCATGAGCCTGAGACAAACACATCTGAGTTGGACATGAGAGGGTGAGCATACTGAACATGCCTGGCTCAAATTCTGCCCAGTTTGGTCTCTACACCAAACGGAAACCTTCTGACACAATCAAATCTTACATTTAACAGATTGAAGACTAAGTGAATGAACAGAAGCAGGTGGTTAGCTGCGAGGTTCAGCAACTTCTCCCCAAGGCAGGTTGATACTCCCAGCGTTGAGAAAACTGGATCACAGAATGGCTGTGGGGCCAAGGCGATGACTTTCCGCAATGCCTTCGCATCCATGCTCCATCACTAAAGGAAAACATGCATACCACTCCCTTTCAGTTATAAGGAGCCTGACATGCATGTTTGGCTTCCCAGATGATCTATAATGGAGATACATTTGTTTTGTAATAAAAAAGATGATTAAGTTTTAGTGAACAAAACCCATCTACAAAATGTTTTGTCCCAAATCTTTGGTATTTTATTTCCTCACAGGTTATGTGTGCAGTAGAATCATTGTGCAAATTCTGGAATCAGCTGGCCTTTATATAAAATAAAAACAAGAATCTAATTCTCTAAGAAAGATCGTTATTTTTTAGGTATTTCCATCTGTCTTTGATGATTGCCTTGTCAGAAGATTGAAGTTCATTAATGTATCATTATCTTTACTAAAAGCTCGTTAAAGTAATATATTCAAGGAAAGAAATAAGATTTTGGTGACAAAAGAAAAGGATAATTATGGAACAGCATTTTAGCCCTGCTTATGTCTGTGTATTTATTCCAAATGTTTCACCCCACTTTTTTTTCTACTCTCCTAGTCATAGCTAGGAGAGAAATAGCTTGTCACCTTACAAAATATATAGACCATATATGGTTGCTGGCAACTTAATAAAGTTATAGGCAACTTAACAAAGTTAAATATAAGCTATGACACAATCATATCTTATATTTAACAATTTAAATACTAAGTGAATGAACATAAGCAGGTGGTTAGCTGAGAGATAAGTAAGTACAGAGATTCACAAAGACTGAGTCTATAAAGCTACAGAAAATATCACATAAATATAACAGACAAGATTAGTGAAACAAGATAACAACATGAACTTTATAGAATCATGATTACCAGTTAACAATTATTGAGTTTAAAGATTTCTACCAATTTCTACCTTTTCTTTTCAGTCCTTTCAATCATCATTAGAAAGGAAGCAAAGATGTTTCTCCCTGTTAAAAATATATGTAAAATCTACATTCTGAGTGAATAATAAAAATCCTGAATATTAATGTGTTAAATGTTCTCTGTGAATCTCAGTAGCCATGTGGCCCTGTTTCCATTATTATCAATAAATGAAAATTGACTGTACTAATAAAATAGTTCACAGATGCTCTGTCTTCTTACTCCTACACATGAACAGATAAAATTCAATAAAATGTGGTTCTTTTCAGAAACATAATATGTATTATTTTGTGAAAACTAAGAAAAATTGAGGATAAAATTAAGCTTATTTATTAATTCACCTTACCGATTTTGCGAATTACTGTGTCCAAACCTGAATCTTTTCCCCACTTAAAGTGCTCTGCTTGCCTTAACCTAAAAGAGTATTAAGTCCATCCCACTCATTTGCCTATGCCATAGTCTTTACCTATGGTGGTTTACTTTATGTGCCACCTTGTCTAGGACACAGTGCCCAGATATTTGGTCAAACATATCTAGATGTTGCTATGAAGGGTTTTTGTGGTTTTTATTTTTTTTTAATGAGATTAACATTTAAATCTGCTTTGAGTAAAGCAGTTGCCTTCCATAATGTAGGTGGGCTTCATCCAAACAGTTGAAGGACTTAAAAAAAGCAAAAGATTGACCTTCCCTGAAAAAGAGAAAATTCTATGAGCAGACTGCCTTCAGTCTTGAGCTGCAACATCAACTTTCCCCAGGTCTCCAATCTGTTTAAGAAATCATATATGGAAAGAAGCAAAGGATACAAATATATGTTTACCTATATAGATAGATATGAATCTATAGCTATACCTATTCCAAGAGAATGAGAAAAATTTTATTGGCTCTGTTTTTCTCGAGAATCCTTATTATGACCTCATAACAAACCCTAACCAGTCTTCACCTTCCCAAGCACACCAAACCCTCAAGTCCCAGCCAAAACACCATCTTTTTCTCTTTACTCATAAATGCATTTTGGAATTAAAAGGAATATGACTGGCATGATGACAACAATAACCCTGAATCTATTCTAATGATTTTAAAAAATTAATTTTCAGTTTTATGTTTTTAGTATTAAGAAAGGTATGCCTTGCAATCTCCTCACTAATAATATAAGCCAATATGAATGGTTGTGAATGCTGAGGACTATGCATCCACCACTGGGACAGAATATAGTCAACACCAGTATTGTGGGTTACTTTTCCTAGTGTCTTAACTCAGTCACAACACTGAAACTTATTTAGACATGACAGATGTCTACAATCTATTTATATCCTTAAGCACCTTGCAGAGCATTTTGCATGCTATGCTTTCAAAACACACACACACACACACACACACACACACACACACACACAAAACAAAACAAAACAAAAAAAAACCCTTATCCTTTTGCCTTAAAAATTCAAATAACATCTTCACTTTCATTATAGACACTTATAAAATTCATCTTTAACCCCTATAAAAGATGAAACCAAAACAATACAATAACTCCATCTCTATAAAGACTTTGTCAAAATGATGAAAAAATTTAATTACTGGATATTAAATGAGATAATATTTTGTTTGTGCTTTAAAAAGAGATTCCTGCTCAGCTAGCATGACTAAGTGGTTGAGTATTGACCTACAAACCAGAAGGTCATGGTTCAATTCCTGGCCAAGGCACATGCCCCGGTTGTGGGCTCAATTCCCAGGTGGGGCTTGCAGGAGGAAGCCAATCGATTCTCTGTCATCATTTATGTTTATACCTCCCTCTCTCTCTACTTTCCTCTCTGAAATCAATTAAAAAAAATTTAAAGAGATTCCTTATATTTTTATAATAAATCTGAAAAAAAAAAATTGAAGAAATAATGACAGAAAAGTTCCTTGATGTTGGGAAGAAAAAGAGTCAACACAAGTCCAAGAAGCAGAGTCCCAAACAAGATGAACCAAAAAAACCAACATCAAGACACATCATAATTTAATTGGCAAACATCAACAACAAAGTAAGAATCTTAAAGGCTAACCGAGAGAGATAAGAAAGTTACCTACAAGGGATCTCACAGTTCCTCATGTTGTGGTGAGCCTCAACCATAAAATTATTTTTGTTGCTCCTTCATAACTGTAATTTTGCTACTGTTATGAATCATAAATATCTGTGTTTTCTGATGGTCTTAGGCTCTACAGCAGTGGTTCTCAACCTGTAGGTCACAGCATTAGAAAGGTTAAAAACCACTGCCTCAGTGGCTAAGTTATTAGGCTAGAACCAGGACTATCGACTGATTTCTCAATAGAAACACTTCAGGCCAGAAGGGAATGGAATGAAATATACAAAGTGATGCAAAGTAAGGGATTGAATCCAAGAATACTATACCCAGCAAGGCTGTCATTCAAAACTGAAAGTGAAATCAGGAGTTTCACAGACAAAAAAAAAAAAAAAAAAAAAAAAAAGCTAAGGGAATTTATTACTAAAAGGGTAAAAGAGAATAAAACAAGACAGAAAAAACGTATTGTGCTTAGCAGATATCTTGCAGAAAGCTTGCAACCTTGAGCACTGCATAGCGTGGATTACCGCTGGGAGGAACTGGACCCTTATGTCAGCAGGAACAGCTTGCAGCCCAGAAAAAGTTAATAAAAACCTTTCTCTCCCTTGACTCTCCGCTGACTCCTTTTTGTTGGAGTAATCCCACCTGCACCCTGGTGCCTAGAAGAAAAATGTATTTTGATACATTATGGCCTCATGTCATGGGTGCCCGACCCTGGCCCACTCTGAACTTTTCAATTACCGCCAAGCCAGCAATCCCAGAAATGCTAAAGGGAATGCTGTAAAAAGAAGAAATAAATGGAGAAGAAGGAACACAGGCATAAAGAAAAAAAAATATGGCCACACACAAATACCTATAAGTAATAACCTTTTTATTCTGTTTTTATTAAATTTATTAATAATTTTTACTAAATTTGCTAATAAGAACATAGAGGTTTCAAATGTACATTTCTGTGATACAAGATGTGTATGTTGCATTGTGTACCCACCACCCAAAGTGAAATCATCTTTCGCTTTAAATGTAGAAAAATCACACAAAAATATGTCCCACTCTAACAATGAGAACAAGCCAGTTTACAAAACCATAATTTTTTTTTAGTCAATCACAGAGCTGAGGTAACAGAGCAACTTGATGAACTACCATACAAGGGTGACAAGCTCTTACAAGGAGAGACGAAAAAACAATTAACCTTGGGCAAACTGTGGGAGCAGGAGATGACCACCACAGGAGCAGGCAAGGAGCAAAGAGCTTTAGTTTTAATAAAGTGTTTAAAGGCCAAATGTGGACTCACTTGATAAGCAGAGACTCCGTGGAAGCTCAGACACCCAGGGGCATCCACATCGACTCTCCTATTCTTTCCTAAAGGATTCCTTCAGAAAATATTTGCCCTCAAATTTAATTGAGGTTTAAAAAAATCAACAAAACCAAACAATAGAGAAAGAGAAAAGAATACCTGAAAAGAAAAAAATAAAACTACTGTAATTTTTGCCAAAACCAGTCTGGCTCTGTGGATAGAGCGTCGGTCTGTGGACTGAGTGGTCCCAGGTTCGATTCCGGTCAAGGGCATGTGCATTGGTTGCGGGCACATCCCCAGTGTGGGGGGTGGGAGGGAGCTCGGGTGTAGAAGGCAGCTGGTCGATGTTTCTTTCTCATCGATGTTTCTAGCTCTCTATCCCTCTCCCTTCCTCTCTGTGGAAAATCAATAAAATATATATATTTTTAAAAACCACTGTAATTTTATTGAAGCATGGTACTTACTATTTTTCTCCATGTCAATTTATTAATTCTAATGTAAATGTTTTTAAAAGACCTGTTGCAGTAGAATCTCACACAAAATGCTATATATTTTAATTTGTTGCTATTTCAGAAACACTGAAAATAAAAAAATACCATTTTTAAAGTTCATGTTCTAAAAATTATATGTGAATAAACATTTTCATTCACATGTAATTAAATGAAAATGATTGAGGTCAATTAAGATCACAAAAAACATAAGAATTCTTTTTAAAAGCCTGTGTATTTTCTTCTTTTATAAATAGGAAATAAATGTTCTCTTTTTTTAAACACAATAAGAGAAAATGCATCAGTATTTTATATTTCTTCAATATATTTCCAAACTAAATTTTGCCCAACAGAGGAATTTAAACTAAAAATTAGAAACTCAGAAAAAGAAAACTTTATAATATTCAATTATCCTTATTATTCAATTATCTTTGTTTCTATGCTTTAGCCTTCTATTCCTTCAGTCAGATGAGCCTGAAAAATATTCTATGACATATGTGTAGTTTTCTATGGTCATGAATTATTAATTTCAATTTTTAAAATGCTAAAGAAACCACCTTGGGTGTAAAAGGAGGATTGAAAATCTGATTGCAAAACTGCCTTTAAAAAAGGCAAATTAAAAATATATATATTGCTTTTTTTTGTATTCTAAAAATTAGTTCCAGCCCTAGCTGGTTTGGCTTAGTGGATTAAGCATTGGCCTGTGGACTGAAGAGTTCTGGGTTTGATTCTGGTCAAGGGCACATGCCTGGGTTATGGGTTTGATCCCCAGTGTGGGGCACACAGGAGGCAGCCAACCAATAATTCTCTCTCATCATTGGTGTTTCTATCTCTCTCCATCGCCCTCCCTTTCTGAAATAAATAAAATATAGTCTTAAATAAATAAGTAAATAAATAAAATTAATTCAAAGTCATTGTAGTAAGTTAACTAACATTAAGAAATTTGGCTATCTGAAGACAAAGATAAATTCTCAGTGTTCCCATTCAAGAGAAAATATTCCAAACAGGGAGTACAGAGAAAAATCACCTTCATAAAACGGCTTCACAGCAATTTGCTTTATAGGAATAAAGGTACAGTAATTAAAATGACATTTAATAAATTTCACTTTGAAGAACTGCTTAAACCCCAGTGAATCTTCGAGTCTAACCACCTCAGCTTTTATTTGTCTTTAAGCCATAAAATTGTAGTATATTTTGCCAGCATAAGTTTCACTACCTCATGTTTAAAAGATTCATATGTATGAAATGCTTGAAAGAAACCTCCCTTATATACACTATATTTCCCAGTGGACACAGCTTAGTACAAACTGATAAAAAATGAAGGGTCATAAAATAGGAAATCCATTTTCATGCCCATTGGTGTGTAATTGAATAGATTCTTTGAATGGTTGCTAAAAATTAATTCCAACTTAAGAGCAATGAGATATTTTATCTTTTGCAAGGCAGTCAGGAATGACAAAAGTATTCTTTTTCCCCTTTAGCAAAGAACTGAAATTCTGTGATCTCAACAGTTATTGCCTTCATCTATCTAAACTATAAACCCTGCTCATGACTGCACAGGAAAATTTGGAGCTCCTTCAAAGCTCAATCATCCAAATACAACAGAGAGTCTCATTGGTTTAAAGTATATTTTAGATCACTAGGATATTGTTCCAGGATATTAAATTTGAAGAATGACTGACTTTGGTTTCCCTATGAGTTAGGACACAGTAATGAATAGTTCTCCTTGATTTAGGATTGATTCAAAACTATATTTAGGGCACACAAACATGTCTACTGGTCCATAAAATTGTCTCACATATGCCATATGTTTTAGAGAGAGAGAGAACACATACCTTTAAATTAAGAATAATAAATGTGGTGGTTACCTGGCAGAATTCACACAAACCGTAGTACCTGCCCTTGAGGGGTTTATGTTCTAAGACATTTATTCAATAAGAGTTATCTACAGATCACTGCTTACTTTTTTCCCCTTGACTTTTTAAAAACTTTCTTTACTATTTTTAAAAATCAAAAGTGTTATTGACTATAGCTATTCTCAATCAGGCAAATGGGTGGCGGGGGGAGAGACAGGTTAATAGTTGTTAGTATGGAAAATAATATAATAATTAATAAATAATAATACAAAAATTAACTGTGTTTTTCATTCTCACAACTGTTAACCCAATTACACACACTCCCGCCTTACTACACTATAGACATACTAGTAATAACACAGTATGCTTTCCTTCAGTGTCAAAGGAAATTCTATTCCTAGCATTTCAGTTCAGCACGGGGTTTTGGTTTTAAAAATCTACAAGCCCAACAGGTATTTAGTTCGCATTTAGTAGGTGCAGTTAAATGCTGAATGCTTACTATGTACCAGGCATGTGCTTAGTGTTGAGAATACAAGATGAACAAGACACAGCCCCAGGCTTTGAGAAATTCACAGTCTAGGAGGGAAAAGCAAATAAACAGAGTTTACTACCACTTTGTGGTTAAGTTCTTAACAAATACCTGTGGTGGAGGCTCACTCAGAGGTGAAGCAAATCTGCCATGGAGGTCCATGGATAGCCCACAGGCCATGGGCACTTGAGCTGACACTGAAGGATGATGAGTATGTCTAGCAAGGGGCAGGAGGATTTCTATCCCTCAGAAGCAGATAGTAATGATAAAAATGAGGCGTTTGGGCTTTGAATTACACATTCTCAAAGCTCTCCAATACTCTTTGGAAATCCTTGAGAGTTAGCACAAAGCACTGTTTAGGCAGACAGGTGGGTGAAAGGGGCAGAGAGGTGGGTGAAGTGGTTCCTGATATCCAGATAGGCTGGCCAGGCAAGACAAGAGTGGGTAGCCAAGAGTTTTTCAAGGAACGCAACATAATTTTTAATACTGTGGCCCTTCCCTAGTTGCTATAACTAGAGATGCCAAGTACTAGTAAAGCCCTCCGATGGGTTAGCCTTTATATTCTGAACCTTGGGTTTAAAGACTCTATCTTTTGCCCTCAACACAAGGGTTTGTAATAAGAAAAAATAAATAATAAAAAATAAAAATAAAAACAAAACAAAATAAACAAATAAAGACTCTTTCTAGTGGTACATTTCCTAGCATAATTTTACAATAACTTATGAGATGTTATAGATAGATAGATGATAGATAGGTAGATAGATAGATAGATAATAGATAGATCTATATATAGATATATATAGATATATATAGATATATATAGATATGTAGATATAAATAGGTAATATGCAAATTGTCCAGGACGCTGTAGCATCAGGAAGGCTCAGGAGGAGGCTGCAGGCACAGGTGGGCAGGAGGGGACTGCATGGGAGGTAGGAGGTGAGACAAACCATAGAGCCTGAGCAGGCCTGGAGCAGAGACAGGAGGGCCTGTCAGCCGCCATGCGCCAGCAGTCTTGCCTCAGCGCATGAGCTGCAGAGGAAACACCTTTTCTGACCGCTCATTGGCTAAGCTCCTGGTACACCCCTTGCAGTGTTCTTGGTTACTTGGGTAATAAGAATCCAAGAAGGTGACCTAGTGTTTTTCCACCTCATTCCTAGAGGGGAAAATGAAGGTCCACTGCTGGAGGGGCTAAGACATGTCATATCCTGCCCCAGCCAGTTTGGTTCAGGGAGGAGAATGTTCGCCTGTGGACCACAGGGTCCAGGTTTGACTATTCTGATCAAGGGCACGTAACTTTCATGCTCTCTAAATATCAATGAAAATATATCCTCAGGTGAGGATTAAATAAAAAAAAAAGAAAGAAAAGAAATGTCATATCCTATGAAAGAAAAATTTTCAAAATGTCTAAAGAAAGTTGTCTTTTTTTATTTTTTTGTGAAGGTTCTGAGGTCCCTGTTGATGAAAACACGTTGGTGGCTGTGGCAGCCAGCAGTGGCAGCAGCAGCGGTATGATGGGAGTGGTTCTTCCCCTGATCAGCCTGTTTGCCTCCCTCAGAAGGAGGCCGACTGCAGCTTAGGTCTGCTCCCCCCAGGAGATTGGGCCTAAGCTGTCAGTAGGACATCCCCTGAGGGCTCCAGGACTGTGAGGGTGGGCAGGCTGGGCTGAGGGACTGCCTTTGGTTGATCTCTCACCCTTACTCCCACCCTAGTGGACAAAATTCTTCTAGTGCACGAATTTTGTGCACCAGGCCACTAGTTTTTTATATTTAACTAGTGGCCCAGTGCACAGATTTGTGCACATTGAAAGAAAAATAATTTGGAGAAAATTTGTGCAGAATTACATTACTGCAAAAATTACATGTCAAAATAGTACATATAATATAGTATTAAAAATTAAAATACAAAATATTTTAATATTGCTATTTTCCCTTTATAATAGAAGTATCAGAGATGAAAGAAAATTAGTAAAATGTATATGAACATAATATATAAATTGGTTAATAATAACAACATAATATAAAAACAATAAAGACTTGATATAAAAACAAAAACATGATGTAAAAACAAAAACATGATATAAAACAACATTGATAAAAATGACTGATAAATAAATATTTATTTTTAAATTGCCAGTGCACATCATATGTTCCGGCTGTTTGGTCAGGGTTAGGATGGACAGATGGTCTGTCACTTAGCCTTTTATATATAAAGATGGGCTCTCTGAAGATAAAGTGGCCTAGAGTTGTATGTGGACAACCATTCCAATTTGCCCATTATGGCCTCTGTTTTAGCACTAAAAGTGATACATCCTGGAAATCGGCTCAGTCTAGGGCAAACTGGTCACATTAATATTTCCTATTCCCAAGCTTCTAGCAGAACATATACACAGCGTGAATTCCTAGTGAATTTCTCCTTTTAAAAATCTATGATGTGATATTTAAAAAAAAAAAAAGGAGTTCTTACCATTTGCAACAATGTGGATGGAAATAGAGAGCATTATGCTAAGTGAAATAAGCCAGTCATAGAAAGATAAATATCACATGATCTCACTCATTTATAAAATATAATGAACAACATAAACGGATGAACAAAAATAGATCCAGAGACAGAGAAACATCGATCAGACCATCAAACCTCAGAAGGAAGATAGGGGAGGGTGGGAGTAAGGACGAGAGATCAACCAAAGGACTTATATGTATGCATATTAGCCTACCCAATGGACACAGACAACAAGGGGGTGAGGACATGAAGGGGGGATAGAGGAGGTAATGGGGGAATAAGGACACATTTGTAACACCATAAAAAGTAAAGATTTTAAAAAATCTATAATGTGAAATGTAACATACATGAAGAACAACACAGAAAATGTCATATGCACAGATTAACAAACAGTGGACCACTGGGTACCAGAAACAATGTATAGGCCACCACCCCAGATCCCTCCTTCATAGGCAAAGTACTTTGCTCCCCATGAACCAGCTAATTTCCCAATTTTTCTTATAAAACTCTCTTTGTCTTTCAAAAGTAAATTTACCAAGGTATTAAACTATAAAGTTTAGCTTTACCTTTTTATTTGAACTTGATCTATCAAAATACTTTTGCATTTTGCTTTTAGGGCTCAACATTATTTTAATAAAACCAGCCCATGTTGCTGCATGTAGATGTAGCTGCTTCCCTTTATTCCGATATACTCTTCCAGTGGATGCATTAACCACAATGTATTCATCACTGTCCTGTTGATGGCCTTTGAATTGTCTGCAGTTTGGGTCATTACAGACAACACTGCTATGATCATTGTTACATGTGCTGCCAGGAACTGAAACCTAACATTCTCACTGGTAATAAAATGTCAAAAGAGCTGGCCAACCTTGATGGCTCTGAATGGTCAGAGCTATTAACTCATTGTCTAGTTGAGATAGTGGTGGTTAAGGCAACTTCAATTTGTTAATCATATGTAAATTCTTATTGATTTTCTGTTGTTGGAACTTCCTGCCTAAGAGATGTCTTTGTCTCAGAATCTCAATAAAAGGAATGGTAAAAGGCCAGAGCAGGGGTTAGTCTTCCCACTAGAGGTGAACTTCCCGCCTGGCCCCCATTTTCCCAAATTAACTCTTTTCCAGTCTCTTCATTTCAGTGTGTCCCCGAGTGGGCCCTGAACCACGCGGGTCGTGCCTCCTGGTGCATACTGCCCAGAGATGCTCTAGGGTTGTGCTAGTGAAGTGCGGTCCCTGGGTTAACAGAATCCTCATCACCTGGCAGCTTGATAGACATGCAGATGCTCAGGACCCGACCCAGATCTACTGAATCAGAATCTCCATTTTCATAAATTCATTTGCACGTTGAAGTCTGTGTGATAACACGCAGACTTTAATGCAGCACAGGGAATCCCTGCCCTAGAGTACCAGCTAAGGAGTGGAATCTCTCCAATTAAGCTTTATTTGGCAGCTGCAGAGCCTGAGGGGCTCCTAGCCTTTCACATCTTCACCAGCACTTCCTACAGTCAGTCATACATCTGTAACCACCTGGTGGGTGCGGTCTGAAATCTCCTAGACTTTTCTCTACATATACTTCATCACGAGTGAGGTTGAGCATCTTTTTGTAAATTCATAAGGGATTTTGATTTCCTATTTTAAACTTCCTTTCCCAGTCTTTTGTCTAGTTTTCTGTCAGGTTATTATTCATTTGAAAAAAATATTTATATATCGATACTAGGTTTTACAGAGTTGTTGGATATATGGATTGGGATTATTTCTCCCACTCTGTGATCTGTATTTTTACTGTTTATGGTGCATTTGATGACTGGAAGTTCTTAATTTTGATATAGGTTAGCCAATCAGGTTTTTTGTTTGTTTGTTTGTTTTTTTCATTTGGTGATTTTGTGTCTTGTTTAAGAAGTCCTTTCCTACTCCTTGGTCCTGGATATATTTCCCTACACTGTTTGTGAAATCTAGTAGATTCATATTTTTTAACTTTTTACTGAAATATAGATCATGCAGGAAATTGAGCGTAAGAATTCAGCTTAGTAACTATGATTAGATTTAAACCAGAACATTTCTAGCAATCAGAAGGGCCTCCAATGGTCCCCTTTAGTCACTACACCCCAAGAGTGAGGTGATATATGTCCATTTTTGCCTCTTTCTGTGAGGATAAAGTATTTTTAAAAATTCTCTTTTTCCACTTCTTTAGTATATCAAATACATATGTAAGGTGCAGAACCCTTGGCAAAGTCACAGCCTAACTTCGTGGCTACTTTCTCACAGCCCTTACAATAGGGACCTCACACTCAAGACCGCTTGCTAGCATTGGCACCCCAACTCCCTCTGCTCCTCTCTCTTCTCCCAATGTGGACACCAGACATTCCAGGCCTCCCACCTGCAGTAGCACGCTCACTCCTTCCAACCCCTCTTGCCTATGGGATTGCCCTGGCTAAGGGTTACATGTAACCTCGAAAGTCACTTCCTGTGGACCAGCTCTGGCGAGGCATATAGTGAACTCCTCTGCCTTAGTGGGCTTCACCTTCTCCAAAAAGGTATGAACCCCAGCCTGCAGCAGGAGGCCCCTTCCACTGTTATGCCCAGACTTCGTGCTCACATTTCCATTCCTGGATGCCCTCTCTCAGCCTTAGTATACTCTGTAGAATTCTCTTATGTCTCTTTTCTAATGGCATAATAACCATATTGAACTTCCCCTGTTTAAATTACTATGTAGTATATGTCTCCTGCCACAAACCAAGAATGCCTGGAGCTATCAGAGCTGGAAAGACAACAATGGACCCCCCCTTACTCCCTTAGAGACTTCAAAGTGAGCCTAGTTCTACCAACACTTTGGTTTCAGACTTCTAGCCTCCAGAACAGTGAGACAATAAATTTCTGTTGTATTAAAAACCACTGGGTTTGTGGTAATGTGCATTGGCAGTCATAAAAAAAAAAAAAGCACTAATACACCCTATTAAAAGGTTATTTTAATTTTATATCTAAGCAGGAACTTCTGGAGTAATGTATGAACTATAATTCTTCCAGGGAAGCTTGCTCTTTGACATTTGCTTTGGTTCCTCGAAATATCATCATGCCTTCTCATTTGTAAATTCTGGAATTAAAATATTGTCTTTGCCCTTCTTCTCTTGGAATATTCTGAAACCAATAGTAAAAATGAAAAATCTGAAAAAGCAAATTCTTTAGGTGGAATGAAGACACAGCCACAACTCTAAAACACACTATATAAGAAAGAGCTTCTGTGGAGAGCAGCTACAGTGTTTGGACAGGATCAAGTCTCAGACTGACTTGTGGCAACGCCACAGACAAGTCCTAGCTTGGAAGGCAAAGCCCTCCCAACACAATTATAGCCAAAAGGCTATGGTTGTAAGTTTGACCTTATCATCCGACCCTGCTAAGGGACATGGGCTGCTGGGGGGGGGGGGGGGGGGGAGGGGGGGTGTGTGTGCAGCAAGTGCTGCCTAAACAAAGCTTGATAGAATTTAAGAGAATGGCAACAGAAAAGAAGCAGATTTGAAACTTGCACAAACACTGTAGATATCTTGCCCTTGTTTTGCTTTGTGTAATCTGATTATCAAATAAAGCCTTGGATTACAGACTGTGTCACTGTTTCATCATCCAGGCACAGTGCTCCACCTGGTCCCAACTGCATTCTCTTTGTCTTCTTTAATCCTTCACCACCCCTCCTCAGATTCACCCCTGGCCTTAAGGGACACGGTTCAAACTTCCATATATAAATGAGAGATAAATGGGAGAGAAAGAGGGGGAAATTAAAGATGCCAACAGTTTCAGATCTTACACAATGCAGAGAATAGCTCTCTAAAATAAGCAGTCACAGCCTGGGGAGAAAATCCCTTTGGGAAAATATAACCAAGGTGCTTTTTCTGACAGCAGAAGCACACTGGACCACATCTTCACAAGGTCTCAAGGTGAAGCTGAATAAAAAATTCTCATAGATCAGCCATATTTCAGGACTCAACTTCCTTGAAAGAAAGGAAGCCAGCAATGTGAGCTGTCCTTCACTGTAGAGATGATATGGCTGGTGAGAAGCCAGGGATAAAAGAACTCATGCACACACCAGACCTGTGTCATTATAGGTGTTCCTATTAACCTGGATCACTGTTCTGGCCATGTGCATACTTATACCTCCTACCAGAGCCTGTCCAGGAAGAACTCACCTCATTCAAAGTGAGTAATTAAAATTTTAAATAACTAGCATAAAAAGTGTACAAAGATTATATAGACACACACAAGAAAAATAGAAAAAGTGATTTAGAAAATATGGACAGATGCACACAATGAGAAAAGTACTTCTAGAAAAAAAGATGAAAATTATTGCCACAAACAATGTATATGTTTTGACTAAACATATTGCCTAAGGTTTGGGAAGACAAAAGGTAATTGCTTCTATTAAAAGAATCCCCCAATAAGAGGTTAAATAGTGAGACTATAGAAATAAGTACTTGAGCTGATGGATAAAAAAATAAAATCATTCACAGAAATAAAGTCAGACTATGAGCTATTGCAAACAGGATTGGCAGGCATGGACAACATGAAATAATAAAAATAGAGTTTAAAGAGATTACAAAAAAATGACAGATCCAGGACATAGGCAAAGGAAGAAAAGAAACCAAGTAACAGAACAAAAACATATTAAAGACATAGTTTAAAAAGCAATTACTAAAATAAAATAGGATTAGAATCTTCAAACTGAAGGGCATGCTTTATATCAGGAAACAATTTGTCACAGTATGATGCTCACAAAAACACATCTCAGAAATAGTATTAGGATTCAAACATAAAGAATCCTCTCATCCAGGCAAAAGAACAATATAAGGATAAGCAGCAAAGCCCCAAGCTGCAAGGCAGTGGAGAAATGTCTACAAAATACTCAATAAAAATGATTGTGACATAAGATTTTTATCCTAGCCTGGATAACACAATCTGCATATATATAAAAGACTTATATGCAAAGTGTCCCCTTGGGAGTTTGACCAGGAGACTGGGAGTTTGATCACTTGCTATGACATGTGCTGACCACCAGGAAGCGATGCAGAACAAAGGAAGGCCCCAGCCAGCCTAGATTGCTGGCCAGGCCTAGGAACCCTACCTGTGAATTAATTTCATGCATCAGGCCTCTAGCCAATAAATAGCATACTAACAAAAATTTTGAGACTGAAAAAAATGATGTAAATAGCTGATTCCAACATCTTTTATTTATCAGGAAGAAATGTATCATTTGGAATTACTAAATTATATAATTAAAAATGGATAGAGTTAAAGTATAAAGGTATTCACTAAGGAATACAATTGCTTAATTAACTCTAAATTGCTTCCATAGCTGCTTGATTATTATAAATAATTCTTAAATGAACCTATTTGGGGGGAGGGAAGCTGTGGCATATATTTTTGATTTTTCAGATATATACCCAGAAGTGGAATTGTTGGGTCATAAGACAGTTCTATTTTTTAATTTTTTGAGAAACCGCCATACCAAAGAGGCTGTACTAATCTGAATTCCCACCAACAGTGCACCTGGAGGGATACCTTTCCTCCACATTCTTACCAACACTTGTTTTTTGTTGACTTATCAATGACTAGAGGACCAGTGCACGAAATTCATGCAGACAAAACATATTTATCAAACTGTTCATATATATAAATGCAGATTTGCATGTTTAAAGGCTGTTTTACAAATTAAGTATGTATAATTAAGATCATGGGCAATTAATTCCACTCCCTGCTAAGCAATTTGACATCCTTGGCTAAATCTTGAACCTCCTACTATCTGATAATACTTCTTTCCTATCCATTCACTTGTAATTGGAAGGAAAAAGTACCATGTTTGGTACATTTTTTTTAGATCTAATAAAAGTAGATACAAATAGATTAAGTTGTCTAACATATGACTTCATTCAGATTTCAGAAAGAAAATGGGTTAAAAAAACAACAACACGCTAATAGGTGCTATGTTGCCCTGATTTAATTCTCTCACAGTATTTCTTTCTTTTTTTCTTTTTTTTAAAAATATATATTTTATTGATTTTTCACAGAGAGGAAGAGAAAGGGATAGAGAGTTAGAAACATCGATGAGAGAGAATCATCGATCAGCTGCCTCTTGCACACCCCCTACTGGGGATGTGCCCGCAACTCAAGTACATGCCCTTGACCGGAATCGAACCCGGGACCTTTCAGTCCGCAGGCCGAAGCTCTATCCACTGAGCCAAACCGGTCCCGGCTAATTCTCTCACAGTATTTCTGAAAAGCAGAAACAAATATCACATTCTTACAAAAGGACACTGAGGTTAGGAAGGATAAATATCCTAACCAAGGTCATATAGCTAAAAAGTGGATTATAGTACTATCTGACTACAAACTTCTTTTATGACCTTTCTTTGCTACCATTTTTTCCTTCTTTTCTTTAAACATTTATTGTCCATTTATTATGTACTAAGCATTATCACAGAAATGAGTGACCAAGATCCCAGGAAGCCCAAAATCCAAGGCTGTGTTATTCGTATAGTAACACATGGCTAGGAGTACTAGAAATGTGGCTAGTATGAATGGAGATGTGCTGCAAGTTATATAACACATTAGATTTTCAAAGATTTATAAGAAAAGGATATAAAATGCAACAGATATAAAATAGTAATTTTTCACATTAATTACATGAAATAATAAATGGTATATATAATAGGTTAAATAAAAATGCATTTAAAATGTATTTCTTCTGTTTTTCTCTACTTATTTAATGTGGCTATTAGAAAATGTTAATTTATAAATGTGTCTCATATTTTTATTTCTTTTGTATATCACTAGTGTCCTCGCCATCTTGCTTCAGGACATGTTAAATGAATTACCTACCTGTAACTTAAAAATGTATATTCCAGAATTATTTTTGAATAAGAAATACCTATAAAATCAGTATGGAATGTATCTTCCTGCCACCATTAATATTTACTGACTAAATTCAATCTGTCTCGAAATTTTAGGAATCAGCTTAACTAAAATTAGCTAAACCCTATTGGCTTTCCTTTTCCTGGTAGAGTGCATAAGGAACAGAGAACTGCCTGGATTCAAGATGTAGGTATCCTTGTAATAGGTTAAAACAGCTTTTTTACATCTTACAACTATCTCTTAGAGATTTGCTGAACACTTTTAATATAGCATTCATTTCTCTCAGTATGAATGATTGTTTATAATTTGTTACATTAAATATAGGTTTCACATTTTTAAAGATGAGGCAGGATGTGTTTTCAGACAATAAAATACTTGTGTCTTTATGGGATGTCTATTAATGTAAGCAGTGGGGCGCTTTACAAGAAATCTATCTTTTCTATTATATTGTTAAATACTGCAAAAGCAATATAAACTAAATTATAATTCAGTATAAAGGCTAACACTCTAAAATTGTAGCAGGATGTAATTATATTATCAATAAGCTTGTAAGATTAATTGAAAATGTAATTCTAAAATATATGTACAGTAGTATCACCAAATTTAGATGGTAGAGAATCAGTTTTGAGACAAAAATTCTCAAAAACAAATTTACACTACTCTTTAGTTCACATTTTTTGGTACATTGTAGGTATTTATGTACAAAAAATATCATTCTATAAGCTCATCCTTTATTGAATCACTATATTTTATCTTGAAATATAACCTTAAAATATCTCAATTTTATAGTTAAGAAGCAAAATATTTAGATACATATAAGACAATATAAAGATAGATAAAGTAGTACAATAAAAATAGAACAAAAACTCAGAATGAGAAGCCTTGAGCTAGTTGCCAACTTTTAGATATTTAGTTTCTCCTTTGTAGAATTGGGGGGGGATAGGTGACCATAAAATTAAAAGGGCAAATGGAGACAATCTAAATGTACACAAAGCAAGCAACATGCCCCCTCACCCTTCTCCAGCAGTTGTGAAACAGTGGATTCCTGCATTAAGTTAAATGTATTTAGAATTTTATTTTTTTTAAATCTATTTTCCACTTCCAAAATGAGTTGAGCATCCATCCCTCTCCCCTTTCTTTCTTTAGCTGTTTTCAAATGGTATCAGATGGAGGAACAAATAACATACCTTTTTTTCTTCCCTGATAATGAGTAGTATGGACTTAATTGTGTTCCCCCAGATTTATAGTAATATGTGAAATCCTTATTCCCCATGGGATGGTATTTGGAGATGGGGCCTTTGGGCAATAATTAGGTTTAGATGAGGTCATAAGGTGGTATCCTCATGATGGGATTAATGCACTTCTAAGACCAGATCTCTCTCTCTCTCTCTCTCTCTCTCTCTCTGCTCTGATGAAAATCCATGTGACAAGGTGGCTAGGTATAAGCCAACAAGAGAGTTCTCATCAGAAACCATTCATGCTGACACCCTGATCTCAGACTTACAGCCTCCAGATTGTGAGAAAATATTTCTGATGTTTAAGCCACCCAGTGTCTATGGTATTGTTTTTGGCAACCCAAGCTGACTAATTTACTGAATAACCCCTGATAGGATAGGCAGGTGAAGAAGCTGAAGAGTTGCTACGTTGGTACATGGGGGAGAATTCTGTCATTGGGAGAAAATAATGGACATTTATGTCCAATTAATGAAATGAACGTACTCTATTAGAGTTGAAATAAAAAAATTAATTTATACAGCCACTAGATTTTTAAGAATATTTAAAATGTTTTTTAATTATAATTTACATTTCATATTAGTTTGTATTAGTTTCAGGTGTACAGCATAGTGGTTAGATAATCATGCACTTTACAAAGTGCTCCCCCTCATATTTCCAGTATCCAACAAGCAGTATACATAGTTATTACAATACTAGAGGCCTGGCGCATGAAAATTTGTATACTGGAGGGGGGTCCCTCAGCTGGGCCTGCCCCCTCTCAGTCTGGGAGCCCTCAGGGGATGTCTTACTGATGACTTAGGCCCTCTCTCCACAAGGAGCAGGCATAAGCCACAGTCTGGCCTCCCTCTGCAGGAGGCAACCCACTGATCAGGGGAAGGTGCCACCCCCATTACCCACTCATTGTTACTGCCACTGCCACCCCTACAGCTGTGAGGCCTGAGCCCCAGGCCTTGTAGCTGCGGCCCTCGATGCCTTCTCTAGACCCTCATAGTCACTGGGGCTCATGGTTGTCTGAACCCGGGGCCTTGCAGCCACTGTGGCTTTATCCATAAGGACGTCCGGAAAACATCTGCTCTAATTAGCATATTATCCTTTTATTAGTATAGATTGTTTACCATGTTTCCTATGTGGCACTTTATATCTCCATGACTATTTTGTAGCTATCAATATGTACCTCTCAATTCCTTCACCTTTTTCACCCAGTCCCCCAACCCCCCACCCCTCTGGCAACCATTATTCTGTTCTTTGTAACTATGAGTGTATTCTTTTCTGTTTTGTTTGTACTGTTCTTTAGATCTCACTTATAGTAAAATCAAATGGTATTTGTCTTTTTCTAACTGAATTATTTCACTTAGAATAGTATCTTCTCTAGATCAATTCATGCTATTGCAAATGGTAAGATTTCATTATTTTTTATAGCTAAGTAATGTTCCATTGCATATATATGCTACCACTTTTTATCCAATCATCTAATTATGGACACTCAGATTATTTGCATAGCTTGACTAATATAAATAATGCTGCAATGAACATACAGGTGCATATATTGCATATATTCTTTCAAATTAGTGTTCGGGTTTCTTTAAATACATACCCAGATGTGGAATCACTGAATCATAAGGAATTCCTTTTTTTTTTTTTTTTTTTTTTTTTTTTTTTTTTTTTTTTTTTTTTTATAAACCTTTAAACTCTTTTCCACAGTGGCTGCACTAATCTGCATTCCCACCAACAGTGCATGAGGGTTCCCTTTTCTCCACATCCTTGCCAATATTTGTCATTTGTGAATTTACTGATGATAGCCATTCTGACAAGTGTGAGATGATATCTCACTAAAGTTTTAATTTCCATTTCTCTAATGATTATTGATATTGAACATCTTTTCATATGTCTATTGGCCACCTGTATGTAGTCTTTGGAGGCGTTCTATTCAGATCCTTTGCCCATTTTTTAATTTTTTTTGACTTTTTTGTGTTGGGTTATATGACTTCATTATAAATTTTAGATATTAATCCTTTATCAGAAGTATCATTGGAAAATATGTTCTACCATTCTCTGGGTTGACTTTTCATTGTGTTGATGGTTTCCTTTGCTGTGAATAAACTTTTTAATTTGATGTACTTCCGTTGGTTTATTTTTTCCTATTGTTTCCCTTGCCTGAGATGATATATCAGCTATGAGAAATGTTTGAGATATTACTGCCTATTACATCTTCTCTGAGTTTTCTGGTTTTGAGTTTTAAATTTAAGTCTTTAATCCATTTTGCATTTATTATGTTATATAGTGTAAGAAAATTGTCTACTTCTTTTTATGCATGTATCTGGGTGATTTTTTTTTGGTGGTGGTGGTGGTGGTGGTGGTGGTGGTGGTGGTGTGTGTGTGTGTTTTTTGCAATTATCCCAACACCATGTATTGAATAGACTATCTCTATCCCATTGTATGTTCTTGCCTTCTTTGTCAAATATTGACCATGTAGATGTGGGTTTATTTCTGGGCTCTCTAATTTGTTCCATTGATCTATATGTCTACCTTTATGCTAGAACCATGCTGTTTGGATTACTATAACCTTGTAGTGTACTTTGGTTACCAGGTAGTGTGATTCCTCCAGTTTTGTCCTCAAGATTGCTGAGGTTATTCGGAGTCTTTGTGGTTTCATATAAATTTTTGGATTATGTGTTCTAATTCTGTGAAATACATAATTGGTATCTTCATAGTAATTGCACTGAATCTATAGATTTCTTTGGTTAGTAGGTAGTTGATAGGTAGGTGGATAGATAGATGATGAAAATGTTTTACTATTTTTTTTCTTACCTAGTAAAATTCTAGGCTACCAGGAATAGATATGAGCCCTAAAAAAAATTAAAAAGAGCATTAAACCCCTCTAGAGTCAGACTTTCTTAAATGTTCTCGTTTTATTATTTTTATGATTTCTTGCCAGTTCAGTCAAGTTTTTAAAATTATCTTTTAATATTTAACTAGATTTTTTAGGTGCTCTACAACCCAGGATTCTTTCCTTACATGGTTGTTCACCATATTTTAAGAAACACACACACACACACACACACACACACACACACACACACACCTGTATTTTTTCAGCTGTTGTTTTCACTCAAAATGAAATCAGTATATTTGAGTTCCATGGATGAAAATATGTATTCTAACAAATTAAATAACCTTTCTTATTGAACAGAAAAATAAATATGAAACCTGATACCACTCTTTGAGGAAATAAAATAGCAGAATGTTCATTCACCCAACACTTGGCACTCCTTATGTGCCAAGAATGAATCTGGAACTAAAGGGTCTGGTAGCAAAAATAAACAAAACTATTAGAATTCATGGAAATTACATTCTAGCAGGAGGAAGCTGACTAAATCAGGAAAGTAAAATAGACAATATGTCCTGATGCCTTAAATGTTAGAGATCCAAACAGAGCAGGTGAGGCACATGGGGCTGGAGGTATGGTTGCTACTGTGACAGGCTATTCAGAAATGTCCTCATTGATATGGAGACATTTGGATAAAGCCTAGAAGTAGTGAAGTGATGCCTGTGACATCTCAAGGAAAGAACTTTCCAGACAAAGAGAACATGAAGTGAAAAGTTTCTGAATTGGACATATTAGTTTTGAAGTGCTTATTGAAAGTCTATACAGAAATGCTGATTAAGCAGTTGAATGTGAGCTTAAGTTCAAGAGAATAACCAACCAAGAGATATAAATTTGAAGTTATCAGAATATAAATGGTACTGAAAGCTGTGAATTACCAAAGGAATGAATATAGCTAGAGAAGAAATTCAAAAATTGATTGCCATGCCTCTTATGAACATCAGGGGCCCCAAGACTCCCAATGAGAGTTGTTTTTTGTTTTTGTTTTAATTATTGGTTTAGAGGTGAACTGGTTGAATAGTGGTGCTCTACAAAACAAAACTTTAAAAAATATTTCAAAAGTCTCTGGGCCACATCTATCAGAGAATAAATATAGTATGGTGGAAGGAAAAGAGGCCAGGGAACTGAGAAGCCAATGAGTAAGAGGGCTTATTTGTTTGGATATCAAAATCACAAAGTGATTGCAAGACTAGTGCTAGAGAAAGTTGAAAGGATCTGGGGACTAAAATTTTTAAGATATAAGAGAATGGATACAAATCAATAGATGGCTGTAAGAAGGAGAGGCAATGAAGGATATCATTTGATGACATGAGATTCAAAGCCAGGAATTCAAAGGAAGAGGAAGGGAGATGGTCTGAAAACGGTATGAGGAATAAAGAGGTAACACCCACTCCCATCTCCAATGCCAGAGCTGTGAGGCATAGGAGAGAAGACCATCACCAACCACACTGGAGAGCAGCAAAAGAAGAAATATCCTCGTAGTTAGGAGCAGGGCCCGAATATCTGTTAGACCATAAGGATGAAGAAATCCCTTAGAAGAGAATAATGCTTTGAATTTTTGCTAGTTCCTGGTGATGAATTCAGGGAGAACAGTCAATGGGAGTTAGGAATGGGAAGGGTAAAAAGACATACAGAATTGTATCAAGAGTGAGTGGGGTTTTGGTGATAAGAGGTGACCTGACATCCCAGGTGTCTTGTGAAGATTGATGGGTGACAGAATTAAAGAACATGCTTAAAGAGATTCATCCTAAGGGTCTCAAGGCTGTGAACTTGAAAAGTAAGAACAGGTAAAAAAAATTCTTGCCAAGACCAGAGTCTGTGGACCTATCTTCTTTTCTCCAATCCACAATTATGTATGAGAGGTTTTAATATCTGAGAAGCCATATAGGAAAAAAAAAAAAAAATCTAGCCGTTACATCCCTTTTGTTGAGGGCAGTTTCATTCTTTTCTTGAGGTTTCCAGGTGATGAAAGTAAAGTCCAGAAAATTAAAGGGACTTGCACCAGGCCACAAGGAGAGCTCATCCTTATGTAGAGCAATGAGGGCTTCTTCGACACATCTACCTTCACTCAGAGCTTACTTTGGAAAAAGTCTGTTAAAGCATGTATGCCATACTCCTATTCCCCTAGAACGGGAGTGGGGAACCTTTTATTTTGCCAATAATGCCCTTGGGTATTTCTAACATCATTCTCAGGCCATACCAATTTTTCAGCTTAAAAATTAGCCTGCTATATTTGGACAAACACTTAATTAACTCACCCCTAATGCCTTGTCAGGGCCAGACCAAATGATTGCTTGGGTCTTATATGGCCCATGGGCCAGACATTCCCCACCCCTATCATAGAACCATAAAGATGGGGAGAATGTTTTCAAATTACTAATAAAAGGGGCTCTTGAGTAATACAAGTTAAAGAGTGAGCTTCCAAATTTATTGAACTACAGGGGTAAACAGGCAGATTCAAGGTCTGAAACACAATGCTTACCATAACAATGGCAAAAACAGCTGAAACCTGGGAAAGCCACAGTGATTGTGTTTATACAATAACAAAAACCTCACTTCCTGAGTTTAAGCTGTGATAGTGTAAGTCAGTGTGTCTTGTGCTGCTGGTACTATTCCCTTTAGGATAGGTTCAAAACTAGACCACCATCTCCAGATTTTTTATTATGCTTTATAGTTTATACCTAGAGAATTATAGCTAATAATTATAACTCAACTTTATTCAACACCAGGATATATATTACATACTTTATGAGCATTATCTAAAAACTTTGAGGTTGGTATTGTTATCATTCCCTATTGAACTAATAAATCAATGGGTGATTAACGTGTATACATTATATGGAAACTGGCAGAAACTCTAACCTCATTGGAGAAACTAAAATAATTCCAGTGCCTTCACTCTTAATCACTGTGTTATATTGCTTTAAAAGGCAAGGCTTCAAGCAGTGCAAGACATATACATTTATATATAACTAGTGGCCCAGTGCATGAAATTCATGTGCATGGGGGGGCCAGAGGGGAAAGTTGTCCCTCAGCCCGGCCTGCACCCTCTCCAATATGGGACTTCTCAGGGGATAACCAGCTGTGGGACATCCCTCTCACAATCCAGAACTGCTGGCTCCTAACCACTGGCCTGCCAGCCTGATTGTCTCTAACTGCTCCCCTGCTGGCTTGATTGCCCTTATCCACCTCTGCCTTGGCTCACATCAGGGACCCAGAATTCCCTTCTTCAGCTGATCACAGGCATCTGGGATCCAGGCTTCCCTCCCTCTGGTCAGCCATAGATGCCCAGGCCGGCTGCAGCCACAGGGAATGGTGGTCAGGTGGCTTTTCCTGGGCTACAGCTGCAAGTGCTGGTGCCCAGGACTGCGGAGTGGGCGGCTTCTCCATCTCCTGAGCCACAGCCAGCCTCAGGTGCTGGGACCCAGTGTCTCTGTCTCCCCCAGGATGTGGGGCAGGCAGACATGAAGCTTCTGTTGCTGGCTGCAGCCTGGAATAATGGGGCAGGCAGCTTCTTGGTCTCCATGGCTGCAGCCAGCCTCAGATGCTGGCACCTGACTTCTCCAACTCCCACAGTCCCGGATAGGCTGGAGGGTAGGGCTGCTGCCATCTTTTCAGGTTAATTTGCATACTCACTCTGATTGGCTTTTAGGTGTAGCAGAGTGATGGTAATTTGCATGTTTCTCTTTTATTAGTGTAGATTACATATAATGATATATAATGTACATCTACATATATAAAACCTTAATATGCAAATAGACTGAATGGCAGAACAATTGAACAAATAAACTAGTAACTATGACATGTGCTGACCACCAGGAGTCGCATGCAGAACATGGTGGACGTCGGCAACAGGTGGCAGAGCTCAGAACATGGAAGGTGTCAGCTGCGGCAGGATGGTGGAGCAAGTGAACAGGGGCACCAGACCGAGGCAGGGTGCTGTCATTGGGGAATGACCCTGGTAGTTACTGAAAATTCTTTGCTCCCACGTGCTGCCTTCTCACCTGGTGCTTGCATCTGCTGCCCATGCCAGAGCTGCCGCTCACACCTGCTGCCAACGCCTAGCGTCAGCCCTGATCGCTTGGTGCCAAAAAGAGGGTGCGAGTGACAGCTGCCGGCCCCGATCACCCCTCAGGACTTCTCTACCTCCCCCTGCTCCTAAGGGGCAATCAGGGCCGGCAGCTGCTACTTGCACCCACTACCCGCATTGGCCCTGCTCGCACCTGCTGCTGGCACCAGCCCCTATCACTCACACACACTGATGGCACCAGCCCAAATCACTCCATGCTGTTAGCAGGTATGAGGTAGGCTGGTGCCATCAGTGCATTGGGAGCAGCGGTGGCAGGAGTGGTGCTGCCCGCAGACAGGGGGCTGGGGGCTGAAGCAGGAGGGGCTGGGCATGGGCACGGAGGATGGGCCAAGACCCTCTCCTGTGCCCACCACAGCCTTGAAGCCCACAGTTCCTTTCAAGGTGCCTGAATTCACACACTGGGCCCCTAGTATTATATATAACTAGAGGCCTGCTGCACGGAATTTGTACACTCAGGGGGACGTCCCTCAGCCTGGCCTGCGCCCTCTCACAGTCTGGGAGCACTTGGGGAATGTCTCACTGACAGCTTAGGAACAAGTTCTGCAGGTGGGGAGCAGGCCTAAGCTGGCAGTCAAACATCCTTAGCCCTACCATGACAGTGGAGAGTCTCCCACCACCACTGCTGTGCTCGCCAGCTATGAGCCCAGCTTCTGGCTGAGCAGCACTCTCCCTGTGGGAGCCAGCTCCTGCACTGAGCGGGACTGGGCAGAAAGCGGTTCTCTGACATCCTCCGGTTAGTCCTAGAGAGGGCATAGGCCAGGCCACAAGACCCCAACGGTGCATGATTAGGGCCAGGAAGGAATGCAGGAGGTTGGCCAGCCAGGGAGGGACCACAGGAGGGCTCCGGGGCATATGTGGCCCATCTCACTGAGTCCTGATTGGGCAGACCCCAGCAGCAAGCTAACCTACAAATCAGGACATCTGCTCCCTGGTGGTCAGTGCACAGCATAGCAACCGGTTAATTGTCTGCCCCCTGGTGGTCAGTGCCCATCATGGCAAGCGATTGAGCACCCTTAGCATATCCTTAACATATTAGACACTTTTATTGGTTGGACAGACAGACGACCAAACACTTAGCAAATTAGGCTTTAATTATACAGGATGACATATAAGTCAAATGGACAGAAATAATGACTTTGCCATAATTCCTACATTCTAATTGCCTTTCCTTTTTTCATTTAGTAAGAATTATTTATTTATTTTTTTTATTTTTAAATGGGCAATTTTTATTTAAGAGCCAGTAAATTACCAGACATCCCAGAGGAAACCACCAGGTCTACATTCCCTCAAAATTTCAGCTACATTCTATTACTAAGTATGCCTCAGTGACTGTCTCAGACATTCAGTGAAGCTGCAACTTACTAAACAGAGTTCTAATAATAATGTGAAGAAAAAGCCCTGTTGTGCAAATTTTTAGACAATAGCCTTAAAATGAACTAAAAAATTAATAAGCACATAAAAATTATTCCTTAGTTTTCACCCAAGGCGCAAAGCCAGGACCACACCAAGGTTATTTAAAAAGAAAATCCACACATTTCACATTTTACTAATAACCTACATAAATAAATTGCTGGTCACAAGCCTTCAGATATTTCTGCCCTTATTTTAAAAATATGTTCCAATTATAAAAGAAGTGGTTTGGCTTAAAACAAGACAAAATAAAACAAAAACCTCACATACCACAAAGCAGTGATGAAATTCCCACTCTTATTTGATTAAAAATACATTTCATTTTAAGGGGGAAAAAAAGAATAGCTACCCTATAGCATATGGAAATAAAGATTTTTATTGCAATTTTTTTTACACTTTCAGCATGTTCAACCTTCCAACTCCCCAGGAAGTTATATGAGTACTAAGAGACATATCATAAAACTAATAATCTGCCCAACAATTTGATTTTAAAGCACATAAACTAAGCTGCATAACATTTTTTTGTATTTTAATGGTATTTCTGCAGTCTACATAAAATTAGTAAACAAGAACTAAAAGTTACTGACTGGTCCTATTGTTTTGTATGTTAATATTTATTACTGTTACTAGAGGCCTGGTGCACAAAATTCATGCATGGGGGAGTGGAGGGAGTCCCCTCCACCCAGCCTGTACCCTCTTCAATCTGGAACCCCTTGAGGGATATCTGACTGCCAGTTTAGGCCCAATCCCTGGTCCCCCCCAAAACCTGCTTGTTCAGTCATTTGGTCATCCCTCACTAATACCCCTACCAACCTGGTTGTAGGCAGCCATCTTGTGAGGGTATGAAGGTCAATTTGCATATTACCTCTTTATTATATAGGATTATAGGATTTTACTTTCCCCGTCTATTTTCTTTTAGCAGTTATAATATTTTTGTCTAATATGCAGAAACAGACACACAGATACATAAAAAATTATATTCCACTTAAGTGGATTTTTCTTTTAATTTACCTTTACTCATTCATTCATTAAACTGTTTGTTTATTAATGCCTAATAGGAGCCATTTACTTATCACTGTGATAAGTAGGAGTCTTCAGTTTATATGAAGTTATGGTTCTATTAGTAAATATTTCAGCAAAAAAGTTTTGTACATATACAATTACTAGAAAATTTCAAAACATATCTTATATGTGACTTCCCATTCTTCCAGCCTTCCTCTCATAATTTAACTGGGATTCATTCTCAACGCATATTTTAGAAAGGCCTTTATCTTTTCTTTAGCATTAAGCAAATATTGGTCAAGCCCCTGTTGAGTAAACTCTGAGTATATAGGGAAATAAGACTTAAATCAATTTATATATTCTGATTAAAACCATGAGAATTCCTGAACTTCTCAATAAGCTGAGAAATTCCTCCACAAAGGAAAGACACCCGCAATTTATCTTAAATGGATGGTTTTTTAAAACAGGCTCCCATCAACTCTTAGGATGATCCTGGATAAATTATAAATGTCACAGATTTAGTAGGACTTTCACTTATGAGGTAGTTAAGGGCTGTAAGTCCCAGCTTTCAGGGTTGTCAGATTTCAAGGTTATTACCTATTAAAACAAATCTATCCATTAAACCTATGCTTTATGAGGAATTTTTTACAGCATTTACTTCTTCACATATGCATTCAATTCTAGACTCAGTTGAGACCCATGCGTTATTCTACTACCTCAGGGCCTCAAATTATCTGATCAAGCCTTAAAATAATTTAAGCTATGGAGCAACATAATATCTATGCTATATAAGCCTATGTGTCCAGTCAACCAGCTGGCTATTCAACCAATCAAAGTGTAGTATGCTAATGATATGCTAAAGCCACTCAACCGCTCACTATAATGTGCACTGACCAGTAGGGGGCAGATGCTCTGGCTGGTAGGTTAGCTTACTGCTGGAATCCGGCCGATTGGGGACTAAGTTAGACAGGCCAGACATGCCCTAGAGCCCTCCAGCAGTCCCTCCCTGGCTGGCCAAACCTCCCGCATCCTTCCCCAGCCCCAATTGTGCACTGGTGAAGTCCCTTGCCCTCTCGCATTCAGGACCCCTCAGGGGATGTTGGAGAGTTGGTTTTGGCTCGATCCCACAAGCCGAGAGACCCCACTGGTGCAAAAATTCATGCGCCAGGTCTCTAGTAAAGGATAATATGCAAATTAATCAAACTGTGGAATGACCAGGAACCAGGCTTAAACCAGCAGTCAGACATTGCCCGAGGGCAAAGGCTGGGCTGAAGGACCACCCTGCTCCCAGTTCATGAAGAATGTCATACACTGGGCCTCTAGACTAGTGTGTGTGTGTGTGTGTGTGTGTGTGTGTGTGTGTGTGTGTGTATATATATATATATATATATATATATATATATATATATATATATATTCCTAAGCAAGCAAATGACTGAACAACAAAATGACCGAACAGTGAACAACAAACAACTGGTCAACCGGTTGACCGGTCACTATGATGCGCACCGACCATCAGGGGCCAGACACTCAATGCAGGAGCTTCCCTCTGGTGGTCAGTGTGCTCTCACAGCCAACATCCCATGATTCCGTCCCCTGGCTGGCCAGCCCCAATGGCCCTGATCAGGCTGAGTAACCTGCCGTGGCCCCTCCCCTTGGCCAATTTCCCATGGCCCTGATTGGCCCCAATCACCAGCCAAGCTGAGGGACCCCACCGATGGACGGATTTGTGCACTAGGCCTCTAGTAGAAAATATTAATCTGTTGTATCTGTTTAAGATTATAATATTATATTCACAAATATATTAATAGATTGGGGGGAAATTGGTTAGATTAATGAAAATGTGTTTCATGAGCCTCCACTTGATGCTGAAATCCCTTCTATAATAATCCAAATAAATCAAGGCTGGTAAATTTATAGTTGCATAAGGTAATTTTATGTAAAAGTGACTTGATAACCCAAGGAGGCATTTATTTGGAAATTTTTCAAAATTTTCTCCCAAAATTAATCAAGAGTTTTTTTCTTAATGACAGCCTGAAGCTTAAGTACATGAGTCATAAGTTTAAAAGAAGGAAGAACACACAAAATAGTTTCTTTGAATCAATAGTCCCTAGGTCTTCAAGTAGCTCACCAAGTTCCAAAGAGTATTCTCAATCACATTTAAGGAATTTTAAAGAATCATCTATATTTTCTTTTAAAGAATTGTGTAGCTTAAAAATACATAATTTAACTATTGAGAAACTTTAAAATTTATTTTTTAAAAATGCATCCTTATAATTCCCTAACAGTTTCAAAATTCATACTCATCAAAAAGTCCAATTTCTGAAGTTGGAAAAAGGAGCTAATAAATTATTAGTAGCTATTTCTGAAATCTCTTTTTGACACAGTATTTGAAATGAAATATAAATGAAATGACTGTTCACTTTGCATTTTAAATGATTGCAAAATAATGAAAATCACTGCTACCCACACTTATCCAATGAGACTCACCACCCTCTTTCGGAAGCCACGTGGAAGAGCGGGCTCTGAGTGCTGTGGACGAGCCAAATTTGATGTTGGGGAAGATCTGTGAGTCCAACACTCTGTTTTAGAAACAGAAAGGTAGAGTTTCCAGTTATTTAATAGTCCCTGTTTAGAAATGCAAACTTTCCATTTTCTTATGTATTTTTAAACTACATAATTCTTTCAAAGAAAATATAGATGATTCTTTAAACATATAGTTGGCATTCATTAAATAGTAAATAAATGACTGACTTATAAGACCCATTAGTCTAGTCCAGTAGTTGGCAAACTGTGACTCGCGAGCCACATGCGGCTCTTTGGCCCCTTGAGTGTGGCTCTTCCATAAAATACCATGGCCTGGGCGAGTCTATTTTGAAGAAGTGGCGTTAGAAGAAGTTTAAGTTTAAAAAATCTGGCTCTCAAAAGAAATTTCAACAGTTGTACTGTTGATATTTGGCTCTGTTGACGAATGAGTTTGCCGACCACTGGTCTAGTCATCACTCATGTGGTCACACTCATGCTGGTAAAGATCTGAAGTACCCCTAATATAACAAAGTCACATTGCCAAGGGAAAATATAAGAAGTCGAATAAGTAAGTATTCAGTCAATTTTGTACAACTCGATGTGAGATTCTAGAATTTATTTGTATGTCACCAAGAACTGGGCCAAGATAAACTAATTAGTCATAGTTTGTTTTGCTTTCTTCTAGCTGATCCATGGTTAAAGGTTTTTTAAAACCCTGAGCCAAAGCTCCAAATTAGAACTACTAATTGCATGTTTAAAAAATTATTCCCTATTAATGAAAGATTCTAAAGGTGGACCATAATTCTTCCTCTTAAGCAAAATATTTTACAAACATTAAATTGAAATGATAGAGCTGTGGACTCAATCCCCAGTGTGGGACTTGCAAGAGGCATCTAATCATTCTTTCTCATCATTGATATTTCTATCTCTCTCCCTCTTCCTTTCCTCTCTGAAATCAATAAAAATATATTTTAAAAATGTAGATATTGCCGAAACCAATTTGGCTCAGTGGTAGAGCGTCGGTCTGTGGACTGAAAGGTCCCACGTTTGATTCGGGTCAAGGACATGTACATTGGTTGCGGGCACATCCCCGGTAGGGGATGTGCAAGAGGCAGCTAGTCAATGTTTCTCTCTCATCAATGTTTCTAGCTCTCTATCCCTCTCCCTTCCTCTCTGTAAAAAATCTATAAAATATATTTTTAAAAATGTATATGTTATATTTCAAATGCACCAAATATTATCAACTGAAAAATGCTCTTTAATAAATGAGTGAGTAGCAAATGAATTTCCTTAGTGGAAAATCAACCTTTAGAATATACTCCCATTTATCATTATTGTCATAAAAAGAGTATGTTAATATATGATATTAATCTTTGAAGTTAAAATTCAAAGGTACTTTAAAGAATTTAACTTCCTTGAACTTAAGTTTTTAAAAAGCTGAAGTATTGCCCTGAAAGGTTTGGCTCAGTGGCTAGAACGTCTGCCTGTGGACTGAAGGGTCCCAGGTTCAATTCTGGTCAAAGGCATGTGCCTTGGTTGAGGGCACATCCCCAGTAAGGGGTGTGCAAGAGCCAGCTGATCGATGTTTCTCTCTCACCAATGTTTCTGACTATCCCCCTCCCTTCCTCTCTGTAAAAAAATCAATAAAATATATTTTTTTAAAGCAGAAGTATTTAATTTTGTTTTCCCTCTGCAAGTCAGACATAGATAATTTGGGGGAAATGAAATAAATCATACATTTAAAAGGTTCTATCCTAGTTCTTCATGTATTTTTCAAAGAAATTTCTTTCATTGGACTAATATTTTTATGGCCTACCTAACATGTTAAAAAATAGTATTTTTCAAGGCATCTTCAGGGGAATTATAAGAAGTTTACATACAACTGCTCTCATAGGGTCCATTTGTCTTGAACAGAAACTTTTTTTTTATTTACTTTAAACCCCTGGGCACTAGGTTTTTGTTGTTGTTTTGTTTTTGTTTTAAATCTTTATTGTTGAAAGTATTACAGATGTCCCTCTTTTGTCCCCATTACCCTTTCGAGCCCACACCCATCCCAGGCCTTCACCACACTATTGCTGTGTCCATGGGCTATGCATATAGGCATACAAGTTCTTTGGTTAATCTCTTCCCACCCACCCCCACTTTCCCTCTGAGTTTCAGTGGTCTGTTCCATGCTTCTATGTCCCTGGATTTAGTTGGTTCATCATCTTATTTTGTTCTTTAGATTCCACATATGACTGAGATCAAGCCAAAGTTGTTTTTCTCTGACTGGCTTATTTCACTTAGCATAATATTCTTCAGGTCTCTCCATGCTATCCCAAAGGGTAAGAGATGTTTCTTTTTTTTTTCTTTTTTTTACCAGTGTATAGTATTCCCTGGTGTAAATGTACCACAGCTTTTGAGTGTCACAAACAGCTGGTCAATTGATGTTAATTAGTCCCAGAGCCTAGCCCTGCACTGTTAACAATCCCACCTGACTTCCTGACTAATTCCATTTTCTTTTCTGTTGCTAAGTTTCCTTATCTTGATTATGTGGAAAACTATAATAATAAAAGCATAATATGCTAATTGTCCTGTCCAGACAATTTTTCAGATGAAGCCGGGGCTACAAAGGAAGCACAAGTCCTGGGTGCCTGACGGCAGCTGGAGGGAAGCCTGGGTCCTGGGTGCCAGAGGGAAGCTAGGGAAAGGAAGGCCTACTTTTGCATGAATTTCACGCATCAGGCCTCTAGTATTTCAATAAAAATTTCAGTGTAATAACATTTTATCTGTCTATTTAAGCATAGGTTTTTAAAAACCCTGAGCTATAGTGTCCCAAAGCAATTATTTCTTTCCTTTCGCATTTCCACCAGACTTCTAATATTAATAAAATGATGCTAACTGCTAAGGAAACAAGCTAGTGTCTTAAGGTAGCTAGAAATCTGGGTGGATTTAAGTTCGGGCATATGTGCCCCAGGCTGTGTGTCATTGGAAGTACAGGCACTCGCTCTTAATTCATAGGGGTTGATCTTCCTCATTAAGCAAGACATGTTTTCATTAAAAATAGGGCATTTGATATAGAGAGACCTTTATCTTCTACCAGTTACAGAAAAAATAATAATCATTTGGTAGATATTCAACTTTCTTAAGAAAGACATTGGGAAAACATTATAAATAAACACATTTATTGTTAACAAGTATCCACTTGTCCCTAAGTCATTATTCTTCTTTGGGTTATTGGCCCCAAATACTAGTAAATATACTGAAAATAGTAAGTTTTCAAATTAGTTAATGTTTCTAGTTGTTAAAATATTACTTGAAATTCTAAACTATATTTTTAATCCTCACCTGAGGTCATGTTTCCCACTGATTTTTAGGGAGAGAGAGAAAAACATCAATGTGAGAGAGAACATCAATCAGTTGCCTCCTGTATGTACTCTACCAGGGATCAAACCTCTTAGTGTATGAGATGACATTCCAACCAACTAAGCCACACCAGCTAGACTGAAGTTCTAAACTATTTGATTAAATTGCCATATTAACTCTCTTTTAACACTTACCACTTGCTAGACCCACCTGGGCCTTGAGTTAAGGCAGAAAGAACGTTTTTATAAACCGGTACATTTCCAGTAGAATCATTTTGGTTCCTTTGCAATTAATATCTTATCATGGACAAAAACAAACCCTCAGTATTAAAGCTCTACATATATTCCACGCTTCCAAACTTGAGTATCTTATTATGCATTAGCCAAGAGGATCTTCTAGGATTAAGCACAGTTTTCAGCAATACTGGAAGACAAATTGATATTCTGTATTGCCATGGCAACATTTTATCAAATTTCTCTTAGTTATAACTGTGCTAATCACTCCATATTTCTGATCATGTCATAATAATAATGTAAAACAAGGCTCTGAAAAAAAATACATTTTAACAGAGCAGTATTTACATCCTACAAGTATAAATGTTCCTACAAAATGTGTCAAAATGCTTCTAAAAGGTCAATCTATAGCTTTAGGGCCAATAACTGTATATATGATTGTAAAATTATCTTGAAGAAGATGATGCTATTTAGTCAGATAATTTAGCAAAGTAACTGACCCATCTCCCTACTCCTTTGGAAAACGGAAGCAATACTCAAAATGTCTGCTTTCTAACTGGGTTCTGTAGGATGAGATTAAACTTCTGTTAGAAAGAAAGGAACAACTTGAAATTATTATATTAAAAATTAAATTAAAAAATAAAAAGTTTTAACTTAACTCTGTTCCAAAATTGTTGCAGATGAGCTATTAAAACCCAAACTTCTATAATATTATCATAAAATATGGCATTTTTCTCAAGAAAACCACAAATTGGATTTGAGCTTATGCACTGTAAAACCCAGATGGTTTGCTTAGCTATTCACACATCCTCCAGTTCAAAAGTTAATTGAGCTAAAAAATAAAATTTTGATAATTGATATGCTTTGAGGGACTCAAGCAGAAGGATAAATTAGCCTCACGCATGGGATGTTAATAAACTTGAGAGACCACAAGAATTGGGCAGGGAATATTGGCCAAGTAGAATAAAGTTATGTTTTCTATAGGTTAGCTTATTACACATTACCTGGCCTTTCCATGGTACTTCTGCTTTTCTTTCTCCATTTTCTTGCCCACTGATTCAATATTAGTCACTATTTTGCCCAGTTGAACTTGCTCTGGAATTAAAAAAAAAAAACACAAAAAACCTTTAGAGTAATTGTATACCATTTGTTTTCAAGTTGTAAGTGCATTTTTTCAAATTAAATTGCAAATCACAGATTTTTTTTAATAACAAGTAGTACAATATTTTTCAAAAAAAAATTACTAACACAGAGGTGCTCTAAAAACACATTTGAGTGGGTTTCTTCGGCCCATGCTCCTCAGATGTTTTGCAATTACTAAAATTTAGCGCTGAGAGCATAGAGTAAATGAACTACATACATCAGGAAAGAGCAAGCTCCCCGAGAAATGTCTGCAGCAGCACAGCAGACTCCCAATGGATACAAACAGCCTCGTTTACACGTATCAGCATTATTATCATCCCAATCATCATAAGGCGCAGTTTTTATAGGCGAGCCTGATATTTTAAAATAATTTAGCAACCATTAGTTAATGCAAATAGGAACACTGAGTGCTCCAGAAATATCATCCATTTGATAGAAAGACTAAAATCCGGAAAAGGCAAAGATTCTGCTTTTAAAGAAGAAAAATCTAGTCCTTGCAATCCAAAGAGAAAATTACATGAGCATTTCCAAAACACCTACTATTACTTTCCATTCTGTACAGGCAATGGGACTAACATATAGTTTGAAACATTACAACAAAATCTGGTCATATATCAAGCACCTTCTAGCTACTAGCCCAGGTCTATTAACGATAAAATATATGAGATGAAACTCTTTGGTTTAGAATTCTGTACAAACTAGTGGTGTCTCAATGCTAGCTGACAGAAAAGCACAGTCAACTATATAATTACATACTTGAGATTAAAAGCATAGAACATGGAATATAAAAATGTTGGGGAAATGAAGAACAAAAAGTTAATATTTGCTGACTCATAATTTACGACGATGGATGTTAGATAGCATTTCCTACGAATCATTTTATACTTAAGCCTTACAGCTGTTTCAGGTTTGTTTGTTTTGTTGTTGAATCATGATTAATCCCTTTAATACATGAGGAAAGCAGATTACTCGTGATATGGTAATTCATAAGATGCAGAGCCAGGGAACAAACCTGCATCTCTTCATCACTTTGTTCTACTGCCCCCAGAGCTCATGGAGCCTCAGGTACCTCATGAGGGAAAAAGGATCTTGTCTGCCTTGCTTACTTTTGAGGATAACTATAGAGCTCAAAAGACACCCTTTATTTCAAGATACCTAGTAGGTTGAGAGATGTCATATTAAGGTGAAGAAGTGAAAGAATTTATAAGTTTGAGTCTTAAAAATAGAAATACTTAAAAATAGTTCTCACATGCCAAGTGTGCTGATTGCTGTATCATACTTTATTCTCACAACCACCATCACCCCCTAAATTAGGTAATATTTTTACCTCTCTTTTACAGATGAGGAAACTGAAGCAAAAAACAGAGGTTGACTTTCCCGAGGTTATACATACAGCTAGCCAGTAGGTAGAGTCAATATCCAAACCCAAGCAGTCCATTCTGGGAGACTGCATCCCCAATCATAATAATACTCAATATTCCCCGAGGCCATGGAATCCAGCTTACAACTGAGGTATGTGCCCTAGACCAGAATTGAACCTGTGAACTTTCAGTCCTTGGGCTCATGCTCTATTCACTGAGCCAACCTGACTAGGGCTTGTTCATTTTTATAGTCTCTAGTTCATTCATATATTTACACTTTTACTTTTTAAACATATTATGCATACTTATCTTCTATCCTATATCAAAAAATACTAATGCCTATGGTCTTTGTAAACCTAGCTTCATTTTGGGGGAGCTGAAAGGTTATGTCTCTCACTCGCAGTGGCTGATTTCTTTTTTTATTTTTTCAAATTGTAAACTCACTCCATAGGAATGGAAAGTATTTGCAAGCTGGGATTAAGATCTATTTCTCAAGAAAATTTTCCTCCAGGCAGTTAAGAAAACTTTCAACTCATAACAACATTAAACTTCGTTCTCACTTAGGGATTTTTGACATACCAGCAATTTGGATTCTGAGCTTATTTGTGGATATCCTAATATATAGAGCCAGGGTCCATAATGTCCAAAACAACTGAATTGATGACCAAACACCAAGCTGCGTGCGCAGCAGGCTTGGGTGGATAGGGACTGGCAAGCAGGCTGAACTGCTGACCTCTCAGTCCCTCCTGACTCACAGGAGCTGTAGCACCCCAGCACTGACTGCCACAGCCAAGGTGGGTGCGATGCAATTGGTCGGGTGGCCGTGCCATCACCCCACAATTGCCCTGCAGAGAGAGGCCCAGGCCACTGGCTGGGGGGGCTCTGCGATCACCCCACAGAAGCAGGCCCAAGCTACCCGTTTGGTGGCAGTGGGTGGGGCCTCCCTTTGCAGGGGACAATCAATCACGGGGCTCCCAGACTGAGAGAGGGCACAGGTCAGATTGAAGGATCCTCCCCACCCCCGGATTGCATGAATTTTGTGCACCGGGCCTCTAGTCTACATGTATAAAACCCTAAGCAACAACCATTTGACCATTCTCTATGATGTGTACTGACCACCAGGGGGCAAATGCTCAACACAGGAGCTGCCCCCTGGTGGTCAGTGTGTTCCCACAACAGGAGCTCTGCTCGGCTGACTGATAGGTACAAGAAACCAGGCTCACTGCTGGTTTCCTGTGCAGCTGCAGTGGCACGAGCCTCTCCTGCCTCTGTGGCAGTGTTACCAAGAGGCGGGTGGTGGCAGCACACGCAGCAGGGCAGGGATGAGGAGGAGTGTGTGATGTCCAGCCCAGGCTCGGGCTCCTCATCGGCTGCCTGCTGCTTCACACAGTACTACTTCCCCAAAGGGTCCCAGGTTGGGAGAGGGCACAGGCCAGGCCAAGGGACTCCACCAGCTCACAAATCCATGCACTGAGCCTCTAGTACATTGTAAGAGGAAACTTTTTTTTCCATCTCTCAGAGCCAAGACTAAGAAACTCAAGTTTCTTTGCCATTCCTTCTTACAAAGCAAGACTTTTTATTTTCTTCCTTTAGTCTTTCATTGATACATCATCTTTTGGGGAGACTCAAATTTGGGGAGTCTCTGTATTTCCATCTTGCACATGGCATAGTATTTACTCTGTGCCTTGCTACTAGATATATGCAGAAACTGTCAGCAACAGGAGCTGGGATCTTCCCTAAATCTTTACATTTGTTCATTATTGGTGTTTTTGTTTTTGTTTCCCATTTTGGAGTTTTCAGGTGCTCTACAAAAATGTGTTGAATAAAGAAATGTCTTTCCCTTGTTTTGCTACCCATCCACATTTTAATACTCGACTCAGGAAATGCTATTGGTGGTCAAAACAGTGAAATGATTTGTCATACTCATAATATCTAATGCACTCATTAAACATTTGTTATATGAATCATTAAATAAAATATTTAACACTTTTTATTCAGTTACACAACATTTTTAATATCACTACTTACTATATGTTTGCCATTCCTCCTTCAATTAACCCCCATTGTTGCCCCAATCATCACAATAAATCCTTATAGTTCCCCTTCTCAAAAAAAAAAAAAAAAGGGGGGGGGTCTAATACAGGTGGCTAAAAGCAGCCAATCTTAAATAATTAAATTCGACCAATTTAAGTTACTTAAAGCTAGTTTGTTTGGTTTTTTTTTTAGAATTTAGAGTGTTTTTTTTTAATATACATGGTATACATTATTATATTAGTTTCAGATGCATAATATAGGGATTTAACATTTACCTGGCTTATAATGTTATCATCTAAGTCTAATAATCATCTGTCACTGTGCAAACTTGTCTCAATATTATTGACTACATTTCCCTTAACCTTTTCACCCACCCCCTAACCCCCTCTTCTCTGAAAACCACCAATTTGATCTTCATTTCTATCAGTCTGTTTTTGTTTTATTTTATTTATTTGTTTTGCTTTTTTAGATTCCACATGTAAATGAAACCATATGGTATTAGTCTTCATCTGAGTTTCACTTAGTACCTAGAGAGTATTATGCTAAGGAGAATTTAGAGTTTTAATAATTCAGAAATTGGATACCATAAAAGGGAGTATGCTCCCTATCACAGGTGTTTCCTGGCATTGATTTTATCAGAACTTTCTGGAGAACATTATTTTATACCATACAAATAGTTGGGCTAGAAGAGCAATAGCTCTCTTGTCCACAGACACTTGATGATACTATAAAAGACCCTCACATAGAGGGGGGGGAGGGAGGGAAAGGCCCTCACATAGGTTAAATCCAGATCTTTTACCTTCAAAATATAAGAATTAAATTTATATATTGAAGTTATTATAAAATACTTTCTTTTTGTGACCCACTATTTAAATTATATTCTATTTCTTATGAAGTAATTATAACAAAATTTAAAACTTAATATTTCAAATTTATAGACAGATTCATTAGTCAAGAATGACAGATGGCAATTTACTGACATTTCACATTCTAGTGTGTGGGCTGAGTGGATGTCATATGATTTTCTACTCTTAAAATTTCCAACACATGTGTGTTATATAGAATGCCAACTCCTCACTAGATTGTGAACTCTTTTGTGCTCTCTTAAGGACAAGGATTGTGTTTTTATCCACCATCCACTTATCCATTAAACAAATATTTACCAAATGCCTATAAGGTGACGGACAGTCTGCTAGGCCCCAGATATGAGAAATCACCAGGGGATGTGAAGGTTCTAGTCTGAGGAATGAAATTAACTAAATAATGAAATAGTTACAAAAATAATTGAATAATTCTAATAATAGTGCCATGAAAATTTATTCTCATCTTATATATCTAAGATGAGGAATGAGAGGTATCCTTTAGCTTTGGTAATTGGGAGATTATTGCTAGAAATTTTAACAGAAAGATAGAGGCAGAACCAAGACTTCACTGGTTAGAAGGAATAAAGTGTTTGCAGATAAAAAAAAATGTAGACTCCTTTCAAGAGGTGTAATTTAAAGAGAAAAAGAGAGATGAAATGATCACAGGGACATAAGTTCTAGAAAACAATGTTTTGGTATCAATATATTTTAACATGGGAGAGCCTTTAGAATTCTTATATACTATAAAAAGGTGGAAGCTAAAACAAAACAAAAAAGTAGATAACACATAATAAATTAGATAGGTTCTTGGCAGAGAAAGGAAGGAATAGAACAGAACTTAGCCATGATCTAGGAAAGGCATTTTGTTCTAAAAGAAGAAATTAGATCAGCTGCCTATTTATAAGTTTCCAATAAGTTCATCAAGAACACCTTTATTTTCTCCATGAAGTAGGAGGTGAAGTCATTTGCTGAGACAAGGGGATAGAAGTTGAATAAGGGTCTCCAAAAGAGTGGTGAAGATCTGAAATGCACATCAAGGGGCTGGGTAAAGAACTGACCGAGGTCAAATAAAAGGATTTAATTTTTATGACCTCTTAATGCAGACATCATTATAGCTAACAGTAATAATATGAGAAAAAATATATCTTGTTATTTCCCTTCACTTTACAGCAAAATGTTGAAAATGGCTATCTCTACACATGCTGTTTGTACCCACTTCCTTGCCCCATTATCTCCCATTCACTCCCAATTCAGCTTGTACAGTCATTGCTCTTACCAAGGGTACATTCACTTCCATGGGGTCACATCCATTGGACAAACCTCTGTCTGCTTTTTATTGTGCCTTCAGCAATGCTCAAAGACAATGGTGACTCTCTTGTAAAGGTGTCTTGTGACAACCCTTTCTCCTGGTTTTCCTCCTATAAAAACCAGGCTGCCCAATCTCCTTTGCTAACTCTCCCCTCTTCCATGTGACTTCTATAAACTGGCATGCCCTGGGTCTCTATCGTAAGCCCTTTTGTTTATGTCAAAATCACTTGCTCCTTAGGAGATTTCATTCAGTTCCTTAGATAAATTATTTCCATACTAAAGTTTTATTTTGTAGCCCACATCTGTCCTCAAAATTTCAGATACATGGACACAATTGTCTTACATGTCAATGTTCATGTCAATAAGTATCTCAAACATATTTGACGGAACTCCTAATTTTTCTCTTCCAAAAACTGTCCTTTCTTGCTTTTCTCACGTCAGTAAATGGCATCATCATATAGCCACCCATTCAAACCAGAAACTCACCAGCAATCACCAAAATATATCTTGTCAATTTCTTTCTAATTTCACTAATATCACAATTGCCATAATAATGCTGCATAGCAAACCAAACCAAAACTCTATAATGTGGCTACATTTCAATGACTCTCTCAAACCTGAGCCTTTGTGCAGGTTTATTTGGGCCCTGGTCCATCTGAGGAAAAAATACTGGTGTATATATCCCTAGTCAACCAATCTTAATCTTTCCTTTAAGCAAAGTTAAAAACAGGTTTTAGGAATTAATTCTCCATGAATACTTTCTCATTCCTCCACTCTCAGAGCTTTCTAAGCAAGGAATTCTGGCACAGCAGTGAAGGATGCTTGAATGACAAAAAGCCATAGAGCCTCATGAGAGATTCAGAGGCACCTTCCTGGAGACATTAATTTGCATTCCAAAGAGTAATAGACATAGGACCTTCATTTCACCTCCTTTTTCCAGATTGAATTTGTTTATATTTCTAAAGCACTTGTTCTTTCTCCCCCGCATTCTCTTCTTCCCCCTCTGTCTATCCCTCTCCTTTCCCCCTCCCCCCTCCTCTCTCTCTCTCTCTAAAGGAGGATAGGAAAATGTGTTAAATTTTCTAAATAAGCTCAAAGATTCATAATTTCAGAATACCTCTTCTGTTGCACTATCTCCACTATGCAAGTGAGTAACCTCTGTCCTCACCAGGAGGACTTGAATCATGGGGGAAACCCAGGTGAGATGCTATCTGAGTAACTGAAAGTCTGGCTCTGATCCAGAAACCTGTTTCTTTCAGAAAAGACAGATGTGGGTGGATGGATGGATGAATGTATAGATAGTAGATTCATAAATGAAGATATAAAAATTAACATAAGCAGGGCTTACATACTCCTCTTCCTTCATAGATGACCCGCATGGAGGTGAGTAAAGAACTGACTTCCAGATATTTGAGTTTTACTTAGTCCATCAGCTAATTTGGCCTCTCATAGTTGCTTTCCAAACTTAAACATTTTTTTGGTTCTCACCCTTTTCTCTGTGCAGCTCCTGGTGTCTCAAATTCCATGCTTGGCAGCAGTTCCTTCAGTCTAGCTCTGTCCTCCCACCCATGCCTGCTCCCCATACTCCCTCCTCACTTGCTAGCTATGACCTCACTTAACACCTCTGCACTATTCTCCTTTGGCTCACAGCTGGGTATCTACTAAATCCTCCAGTACTAACCATTCTGTTGAAATATCTCTTGAGACTAAGGGTTTTAAAAACAGCTCATTAAAATCTCATTCCTTCAGGAAATGCATCATACTAGGCAGTGTGATATACTTAAGGTGAGCAGCAAGGGTATTAGGTCAACAGACTAATTGCTGCTCCACTTCTGGCCTTCAGTAAACCACATAGCTGCTCTGTGCATCAGTTGCCTCATTCTTAAAATGGGGGAATGAGACTTGTGAGCCTTGTAAATTAGATTGCAATAAGTCAATTAACTGTATATTAAGTACTGTTTATGAGCATTCAAGAAATAGGGAATTACTGCTGTTTTCATTAATATTTTTATTGTCATTTGCTTTTCACTGAGTCAAAACAAATTCGTCAACACTCGCATGACCTAGCACGACTCCCATATCCACCTGAGGGACCTCAGAGGAACTCATCTCTCCTTCCCATTCTGTATTAATCTAGAGAATCAAAGAGATTTGGTAATAATTCCTGATCTATTCTGGCTGGCTTGGCTCAGTGGTTGAGTGTTGACCTATGAACCTGGAGGTCACGGTTCGATTCCCAATCATGTCACATGCCTGGGTTTCGGGCTCGATCCCCAGTGTGGGGTGTGCAGGAGATAGCTTATCAATGATTCTCTCTCATCATCAATGTTTCTATTTCCCTTTCCCTCTCCTTTCCTCTCTGAAATCAATAGAAACATATTTTAAAAAATTAAATTAAAAAAATAATAATCCCTCTGAACATGCTTCTCAAAAGTGAGATGCACAAATTTCCTGAGTCCCAGACGCAAGTAAATACATAAGGACCCCCACACACAGGCCCTAAATCAGGTTTTGGGAACTGAAAGAACTCATCTGACCCTTGCTGGAATACTATCCAAAGAAACCTAGGAAGGGAGCAAATCATCAGAAGTGGGGGATGGATATAAATACAAACCAATGTCAAACTGACTCTATTCATGTATTGGGGGGGGAGGGAATACAGCATTCATGGAGAAGCCTGAAAAGCCACAGCCCTTTTCCTTAACCACTCAGTAACCTTGACATAGCAAGGAGAATATTCATTTATACAGTTATTTCTCACAGCAGATGACAAGGCTGCAGTTACCAGCCAGGGCTGCTAAACACAGAAGGCGGTAGCGTTTAGGCAGTAGAGAGTGCTTGCAAATGAAGATTGCTTTTATTTATTAATTTGTGTGGCACCCATCGTGCCGCATCTCGCAGGGGCCTTGCTGTTTCTCAGTAACTCAGACACGCACTGAATTGCTGAGCAGTGCTGTGCGATGTGCCTCACGGGCTCTGGCACTCCATTTCATACTTCACAGTTTTAGTGTCACTTTGAGGTTTGAAACGTTTCACAGTTATTTGCTATATGTGGGTGCCAAAAAAAAAAAAAAAAAAAGAAGAAAAAAAGTCAGCCTATATCACTGAAAAAGTTACTGCAAGAACAAAAAAATGGTTAGAGTCAGATGGGAATTTTTGTCCCATTACCATTCAAAATTTTATCAAGAATCAATTTACTTTTTATCAAAATCCAATTTATGTTTTGCAGATGCATGGATTCATACTGTTATTTTGCTCACCAGCATGCAGTTCTTCTTAAGCCAAATATAAGATTTCATTGATGTAGCTAAGAGTCTATAATTAGAATAAAATGGAAACCACCATATGTCTTTCCTAGCCTACAACTTGCCTTCTAGGCTCTAACATAACAAACCCAAAAGCCTCAGCCCAGTCTACTGATCTAATCTAGTATAAATATCCAGTGGAACTCTATGTGCATATTTGTTACATGTTTCCATTTAAGGTGTTAAAGTCAATCTATTTAAACCAAGATAGAATGACATACATCAGCTACAAATATAAATGCATTGAGATTGATCAGACACTGAAATATATTGACTAGCATCTGCAAATAAGTACAGGAATCCCACCATCAATTTTTGTCAAGAAGTGATCCAACATTATGTTCTATTTCTGATGCTATACTCTTCCTGATGACTCCTTACTTTACACTTTAATATTTTACTTTAATATTTTATTGTCTTTTTTGCTTTTCACTGAGATAAAACATAAATTCATTCACACTTGCTTTACCTACTAGGATGCCTGTATCCACCAAGGACATCACCTAGAGCAGTGGTTGGCAAACTGCTGCTCGCGAGACACATGCGGCTCTTTGGCCCATTAAGTGTGGCTCTTCCACAAAATACCATGTGTGGGTGTGCACATAGAGTGTGATTGAAACTTCGTGGCCCATGCACAGAAGTCAGTTTTCGGCTCTCAAAAGAAATTTCAATCGTTGTACTGTTGATATTTGGCTCTGTTGACTAATGAGTTTGCCGACCAGTAGTCAAACTCGTCTTTCCTTCCCCTGTGTCTTTTTTAGGGAAGTTGAGCATTTTGACATTTGACCATTCAAATACAATATGTATTTTTCCTTAACACAAACTGTAGTGAGCCAACAAATTAAATAATCAATTAAATAATAATAAACACATTAAGATGCAAAAAAGAGGATGTTTTCACACAAGAAGAATAAACACTTGGCACAAATTAAGCATTAAGTAAAGATTTCTCCTTTTCCTTTCCTTGTCTTTCCAACTGCACAAGATGCCTCCTCAAGTTTAAATGTCTGGTTTGTTTCATTACAAATAGAAACTGAGAGCCATTGGTAAGCATAAAAAGAAAACAAAATAAGCAAATACAGATGGAAACTCAAGTGGTGATATGTTTAGGCATGCTCTGAATAAGTTTTCAATATCTAAAATTATTCTCCAGTAGCACTTTAAAAGAATTTTTCCCTGGTGGTAAGAGGGAATTTATGTTTACAATGTGGCTATCTGGAAGATTACAATTAACTGTTAGAAAGTAAGAGACATGTTGCCGGCACTACTATAAGGTCAAGAGCCTACTTTAATATTAAATATTTGGACAGCATCCAGAGTAATCCTGCAAGTGGGTATGCAGAGAGAGAGACAGGACCAACTCCCACAAAACGGACAACTGGCACAAGAAAAGCTGAACAAGACAGACTGCTAACATAGTCTGTTCCGTGCTCCCGCCTTAATCTAAACTCCAGCTTGACAAGGCCACCCTAAAAATGCAAACTATATCTATTTATTATGTTTCATTTTACATTAGCAACTCACGCTTGCACCTACAATTACATGCTTAGCACAACCCAAAATAAAACCACAAACAAACCTCAAAATATACAACTTCTTTACTGTAAAGATAAAAGTTGGCTACTAGGAAGCAATAATGTTACATTATTAAGAAGGTTTTGACTTAGTTTGATTACTTACAGTAGCTACCTGTATGGAACTTCTGACTCTGGATTTACCATAGCCCCAAAGAACTGAAATTTTATCAGACAGCCTCATGACATTAATAATGAAGGTCTCAAAATAAATTAATTGTAATTCACGTGAAAGCTAAAATTAACACTTGCCCAGGGGCATGTTTAGAAGTACATGGGGGGAGGGGGCGGAAGAACTGGATTACAAAAGTATTTGCAAAATTTTGTAACCATCACAACCACCCCCCAGTAGCTGACATTGGTTTAGAGCAGTGGTTCTCAACCTTTCTAATGCCATGACCTTTTAATACAGTTCTTCATGTTGTGGTAACCTCCAACCATAAAATTATTTTTGTTGCTACTTCATAACTGTAATTTTGCTACTATTATGAATCGTAATGTAAATATCTGTGTTTTCCGATGGTCTTAGGTTCTACAGCAGGGTTGAGAACTGCTGCTGTAGAGCCTAAGACCATCGGAAAACACAGATATTTACATTATGATTCATTAACAGTAGCAAAATTGCAGTTATGAAGTAGCAATGAAAATAATTTTATGGTTGGGAGTCACCACACTCTATTAAAGGGTTGTGGCATTAGAAAGGTTGAGAACCACTGGTTTAGACAGTAGACCAAGGCCCTAGCTATAGTCTCTAAAAAGATGATAGGGCCCCAGACAATTGTGTTCTGTCTGCATTTTATTTAGTGATGACCATGTTGTTCTTTGTATATGAAAATTACTTTCAGATGATGTGGGGTTAACAAAAGTTATAGAATATATGGTCTAGGCCAGTGGTAGGCAAACTGTGGCTCATGAGCCACATGAGGCTCTTTGGCCCCTTGAGTGTGGCTCTTCCACAAAATACCATGTTTTTAGCAAAGGCCAGCTTAGGAGTACTCTAATTAAGTTAATAACAATGTACTTACCTATATAATTTCAGTTTAAAAATTTTGGCTCTCAAAAGAAATTTCAATCATTGTAATTGTTGATATTTGGCTCTGTCGACAAATGAGTTTGTTGACCACTAGTCTAGACCATTAATAGAATTAGGGAATAATGCTTTATGCTGAATAAGTTATTTTCATAATGTTTAGAAAGTAATAATTCATAATGTTCTTTTGAATGCCAAATGGAAAATTATTACTGTTAAAGTGAGAATTGGACTAATTACTGGTCAACTGTTGAGTAGCTGAGGCAGTTCCAATTAAACTATTGGAATATGACAGAGAGAATTCAGAAGATCCTAACTACACTTGTTTACTAACCTTTCCATATTGCACAGCTCCACATTCACTGTTCCCTATAATAAGAATGCCTTTTTCATGTGTAAGTAAGCACGAGAGAGGTCTATTTTCAAATGCATGGTCTTTGTGAAAAGTTATAGTAGGAGTCCACAATTTTCCAATATCTTTTAGCACACTACTATCAGTGTAATAATTGGGGGCAGATATTTCAATATATGTATAGTTGTTTATGTTATATTTACATTCTACTTTATTAACATATATAGCTCATTGTAAAGTAAATAAAAATATAGCTATTCTATATAATAAAAGCCTAAGCAACTGTTCAACTGGTAGCTATGACACGCACTGACCACCGGGGGCAGACCCTTAATGCTCAGGCAAGGAAACATGGAACAGACTAATAAATCTCAGAGGAAAGGGGAGAAGAGATTAGCCAAAGATATTATATGCATACTAGAGGCCTGGTGCATGGATTTGTGCACTGGCAGGGTCTTGGCCTGGACTGCGGGGCTTGGGTCAAAACCGGCCTGCTGCCCCTGTGGGATCCCTCAGCCTGGCCTGTGGGGATCAGGCTGAAACCTGAGGGTTCCTGGACTGCAAGAGGGCACAGGACAGGCTGAGGGACCCCACTTGTGCACAAATCCGGGCACCGGGCCTCTAGAAGAAAATATAGAAAATGTGAACAGGGGCTTCTTCCAATACAACTGATATCATCTTGCTCAACTTCTGGAGTGAGCATTCCCTATTATGATACTAACAGTTTACTACAGGGTTGGCAAACCACAAGGGCCAAGGCGAAGGCAGTCCATCCATCACCTGTTTTCTGTAAATAAAGTATTATTAGAACACAGCCATGTCCACATGCTTACCTATTGTTCCTGGTTACTTTTGTCCCTATAAAAGCAGAGATGTGACAGAGACCATATGCCCCATGAAGCCAAAGTAGTTTACCTAATCCTTTGCAGGAAAAGTATGCAAACCCTTAGATTGGGATTAATTTCAAAGTACCTACAAAGGGAGAGTTCTGAACACAGCGCACATCTGAGATGGACAGGAAGAAAAAGACAGATGTGACAAATCTGCTAGGTATGCCAACCAAGTCCTAAGCAGAATGAAACTATTAGAATAAGGTGACTATAGCATCTTCTAATCTAAGAATGGAACTGAAATACTGTTGTAAGCAAAAAAGAAAGCAAAAGGCATAGAGTGCCATAGTTTGTGGGGGTTTCTGATCTTTCTTTTAACACCTCAATTAGTGGACAGAAACCTCTCTCCTTCTCAACACATCTTTAGTTGGCGTATCTTGTATCTATTTCAGTATTTGCCATAAAATTTAAAATAGAGGCTGAGAAGATATTTAAGATATCAATGGGCAAAATGTAATATTTTACATGAAGAATGAAAGGAACAGATTCTAATTCCGCACACACTTACATAATTCTGGTATTGGTATCCTAAAGTGTCATAATACTATTTGACTATGACAGAGGGATCACTTAAATATGCCACTAAAGATAATTGTTGGAATATGAGAGTTAAAATGTTCTAGTCCCTAATAATCTCTCATTTACTGAAATTTTATTACACTTTAGTCAATACTGAAGATTCTAGCATCTAGTTATTCCTCAATGTTAGTTTTAACTTTCCTAATGAAAGAGGACAGAAATGAACAAAGATGTCTAATACATTTTTATATGTCTCATGTCAATTACCATGGGCATGTGATAATATATATTATCAGTAAGATATATTGATTAATGCCTGAAAAGGTTATCTGCAAAGTGTGATGTTACAAGTCAAAGCTGACTTTCCTCATTGCTTTTCACTTACAAAATTGAATATTCTTTTTTTTTCTAAAAATAAATGTTTGAAGATGAAGTAGAAAGAACACAGCACTAGGAGTTGGTAAATTTGGTTCCAGTCACAGCTGGTTTGACAAACTAGCTTTCCTGACTCGAGCAAGTCACTGAATCTGCTTTGTTTCTTTTTCAGCAAAATAATGGGTTAGAACAGCTGACAACTATTTAGCTTTCTCTAAAAGCATGTATGACAAAATCAAATTAAAGGATGTAGAAAATCTTTAAAAAACCATGTTATACAACTCAATTATTGTGAAATGGCAGCTGGAGGGCCAAATGCAAGGCAGACATAGATTTGGAGGGCATACAGTCTTCAAGAAATTTAAATCAAAGTGTGTCTGGATGGGTGGTTTTTTCTAGTTTCCCACATGCTTCGCACTGACCACACCAGCTACTCCACAGTCACCCGCTGCTTTTAGAAAGGCATTTATGTTTCTAACCCATGATTTAAAGGAATCATAGTTCTGTTGTCATTTCCATACCTAAATTGATCATCCTGAAGAATTATTATAACTAAACAGAATTTTAGAATACATAAAGGGGAGATACTGGGCTTCTGTCAACATTTTTGAATTCTTTTTCTTTCAGAATGCAATGTAGTGCAGTGGCAAAAAACACTGAATTTTAGATTAAAAACACACACACACAAAATACAAAACTTGGGTTCTAACCTTCTATTTAACACTACTAAGACCTTTGACCTTGGGTGGCAATTCTCCTAGACCCTCTGGACCTCTGTGTTCTTATTCATAAAATGGAAGTGGAGCAGTTACACTAAATTATGGCTGATGTGTATTTTATTTCTGAAATTCTATGATAGCAGTCAATATTGCCATTTCCTAGAACTCTGAAAGCTTATTTCCTAGAACTCTGAAAGCTGCACGTCTTTTAGAAATAAAACAGATTTATCTAAGCTAAAAGGAGGAAAAGATGTAGGAACACAATAGACCCAGTGAATCAAAACAGCAATAGATGAGCCAATGTACAAAGCACTAAATAAAATAATGGAAAAGCCCCCACTAAAACAGGGCCAACAAGGCCTGAAAATCCTTTAGCAGCAACGCAAAACCATCCAATGCTCAGAACATTAGACCACGAGTCAAAAAACACTGGGTTGTGGTGCCGCCTGCTGTGCCTTTTACTTGTGATTTCAGTTTCTTATTTAAACACATTGAGCCTCAATGCTTGCAAACTACCAATACATGTGAACAGCGTTTATGCATATTACACTTACTTATGCATAGACAATTATGGTTTGGGAGATAGCTGTCATGAGTGCCTCAGTGTTGGAAGAGGCAATTCACCATGGGTCCTGAGCACCCCTCACAACTACATTGGGTGTCGAGACTGTCAGGCTCTGCCCACTGTTTGCTCTACACAGTCTGTTTCTGAGGGTTGTATGCCCAACAAGCAGCCTTGAGGAGTGAGGTAAAGGGGACAAAGAACACGCTTGCTTACTCTCAAAGCCATAGGTTCCCCAAGCTAACATCTGTCAGCTGTCACACAAACCCACCACAAGTACAGCATCTACCAGGACCTCTCCGCACGGCCCCATGGGATTTGGGCAAGGGAAACTGACAGGAATATACATACAGCTCAGCCTGCACGCTGTGCCGTGAGTAAGGAAGTCCTTGTATCTAACAGGTCCTGATTCTGGGTCTTCTGCCTGCACCCGTGAAGGTGTGGCAGAGTGATGTTTTAGCTTCTAAATAGGGAGACATTCCAGACTCTTTAAAGACCCCCGGGAAGATGCTCAGGAAATGTACGATTGTTGCATGAATGCCAATTAGGGTGTCTCATATACATTTAAGAACTTTTTCTTGGTAGAAATCTAAGGTAAGTTCAATACCTATTCTTAGCAGAATAAGTCTCGTATATTTTAATCTGGAACCAGGAAAAGAATTTGTGGCAAGTTTGTGATTTTTCTTATTTGTGGTTTTCACAAATTGTCTTCTGCTAGGCAGTTCACTGCATGCACATCCATCAACAGCCAATCCTGCCAACCATCCAACATGACTTATGACAAATACCAGCACCTCATTTCCTTTCTTCTTTGCTCCCACAGTCAGAATTTTTCTCACATTGAAGCCAAGAGCCTATAACCTCACTAGTAAGGTTCTGATCCTGAGCTAATCCCAGGCCTACCACCCTAATTCTAAAGAAAGTTATTATAACTTTATCTAGCACCAAAACCCAAAATATATGCTTTGTGAAAACTTTACAAATGATACTTCTGTGCCAATTTCAAATTGCATTTGAAATTGTTACAGAAAACAGAGCTGAAAAGACTAAAATTGCTGAGGATCATAGACAGAAACTTGGGAGATTTAAGTGCCACCATCACTGTATTTTGTCAGAATGTAAATATAATTGCAGGTGCTTAGAAAAAAAAAAGATAAGTATACCAATAAAAATCTTACATGCTGAACACCCAGAAAGCAATAACACTTCTATTATAAGCCATTTTATGTGATAATTGCCTTTGAGAAATAGGGATAGGGATATTATCACTAACAGAAAGACTTTAAAGAAATGCAAATTCCTGATTAGGATCATTTTCCAGTGAAGCAAGCAGCTATTTGTAAGTGATTATTTCTTTCTTTGTTTTCTCACCAGCTCTTAGCTCTCCTCACTTGTCATATACCATTACTTGTCTCAGGGAAAAGTTCTCAGCCATCTTGACACATGTTCTCACCTTGCATTTAGGAGTGATAGTTTTCCCAGGCCCCGAACTATGTGAAGCGACAAAGGATGCCCGCCAAACCAGGATATGTTGTTTGTCCTCTGAAGGATTTGGCACCCTTCCTGCTGTTTATCTACAAGACTTGCCAATGGTATTAACCACCAGACAGAACAGGAATCTGACTCATTTGGAGCCAATTAGGAAGCTCTAGGCTGCAAGGCTGACGAGTTTTGTGACTTGTTGCCGAAGCAGAAACCAAGGTGAAAATAGCGGATGGAAACTGGCCCTGCTCCTAATTAAGCCACTTCTGCTAGAAACCCTATTTCCCAGTATATCTGATGCCAACAACATTTGTCACAGTTGTTCCCTAGCAGTTTATTATGTAGTTAAGGTTTTATTAACTCTTTAAAACCGCAGGATACGTGGAACTCTAAAACCAGATGACACACTTGGGCACCAATGTAGCTTGAAGGCATTTACATAAAACTAGAACATTACTTCTCAGGTAACCACCAGGTAAATATATCGCACAAATCTTTAGATTCCCTGCCAAGTGCAATGTTTGAATATGATCTGTTGCCTAAAAGGGAAGTGAAGGAAGCGAGGGAGCCCACTCATTCTTCCAAGGAATTTTTCTTCCTGCAAATGCACTTTGTAACTGCTTTACACTGATAGATAACCATCAGCTCTTCTAGATTAGCATATATATCCTCTCGAGTCTTTCAATGAGTCATTAATAATGTACCCAGGATTTTTTTTAAATATGTTTTATCGATTTTTCACAGAGAGGAAGGGAGAGGGATAGAGAGCTAGAAACATCGATGAGAGAGAAACATCGACCAGCTGCCTCCTCACACCCTCCATTGGGGATGTGCCCACAACCAAGGTACATGCCCTTGACAGGAATCGAACCTGGGACCCTTCAGTCTGCAGACCGACGTTCTACCCACTGAGCCAAACCGGTTTTGGCTGCCCAGCATTTTATAGTTTACATTTTCACACAGAAATCTCATTTGGTCCTCCAGCAATATAGTCAGCAGGTATTTTTTTTTTTTTTTATCATCACCATTTAATAAAATAGGAAACTGAGAATTAATATGTTAAATAATTTGGCCACGATCACTCAGCAAGAAAACCAGACCTTAATTTTTTTTGTTTTGTTTTTAAATCTCAGATTCTTCTTCAAGCCAATACAGAGGATTCATTGAGTGACATGTATATTAGAGTACCATTATCATTCATGCCCAAACCACCCTTTCCAGCCACCGAAGTGGCTCTTTAAGCAATGCAAACATTTCCTCGTGGTCAGGATGTTTATATCAGGACTACAAACATAAGAACTAATCTAGGGAGATGTGAAATTCATTCCAGTTTGAAGGAAAAAAAATGTGGAGGCCAATCACAAAAAAAAGTACAAACCACTAGTTATAGTGAGAATCAACACTTAGAAACAAAAAACAAAAAAAAACAATCCTTTTTAAAGGGGAAGTGTCCCAAATCTGTGGATCTGGATAATTAAAATTTGTGTGGGAAATAAATGATTAGAAAATTTATGCACTCATTTGCTTTTATTGCTGATGCCATAAAACTTTTTCTAAATGTAATTATGCCTGTAAGTAAATAAAATCAGCTGCAAAAGACAGATTTGAGCAAATTGAGGTTCCAGCTATTGTGACTGTTTTTTTTTTTTTTTTTTTTCCCACCAAGGCAAAGGCCATGTACAAATTAAAATCAGGTTTCATTTAAGAACCAGGCAAAAAAAAAAACCACAACAAAAACCAAGGTCTGGTCATTATAGCATTGTGTCCTTGAATCCTAAGCACATGATGCTATTGCTAAGTTCTAACTACTCACAAAACAATCTTATCTAAGAAACTGTGTAGGAACACCCAGAACATCTTTATGGCCATTTGGGGCATTTCATTATTGTTGGCCCAGCAAAGTAATCATGCCCTCCACTCTTTCACAGAAACAGTCAATCCTTCCCCATATTCTTGCTGCCCATCCTGCTCCCATTAACAAAGGCGGTATTGTTAGAGGGGAATTTCTGGGTAGAGGTAGCCAAGGTCACCATTTTCACAATGAAAAGGGAGGGAAGCAACTGCTCATTGTAAATTCTAGCCTTTCACTAGCTATCTATATAACACTAGCTACCTTGTATTAACTTACTAGCGAAAATATATTCATTTTCTGGGATTTCTTGACCTCTTCAGTCCCTCGCACAGTAGCCCCCCTCTTTTCCATTGAAATTTCTTAAATGGCTCTAAAATTGTGGCTTTGGTCAGACAGGAATAGTAATAGAATATTTCACTGCTGAGCCACACGAGCAGTCCGTGCCCAGTGACCTGGCCCCCTCCCCGGCAGTCCTTGTCTGCATCCACCGGATGCTGGTGATGAGGACCTGCTGAAAACCACACCAGCACTTAGGGGCATCCTTGGGAGAACCAGGAGAGCATTCGTTTGCCACAGAATGTAAATGACATCGGCGTTTTTTCTCGTTATTACCTAAGAATGCGGTTGGGCACTTTCAATAACACCCTTTTTTTTTTTTCCCCTGAAACATGGTAGCTCTTCATGAAAAGAGAAGAGCCTTCCAGAGCGGGCTAGATCTGATCAGTTTTATGAGGCAAACTGAAATATGGTAATGAAAAGAGACTTTCTCGAGGCATGCAATGCTTTAGAAAAAGACTGAGTGGCCCTTCCACACTCTCAGAGCACTTGGAAAACCCTCATTCCCCCAAGCACAGCGCATTGCTCCAAACACCACTGAGGAAAAGGATGTGGCATGGTGCTGAGGGGAGAAATCTC